>NW_024425563.1:30395553-30599020 GCF_017311325.1 Ursus maritimus
TTACAGAAAAAAAAAATCATTTTGTAAAAAAAAACAAAAAAAAACCTGCCACTGCCAGGAGTATATATTTACATCATTAAATAAAATGAATTGAAGGAGTTGAATTCCTTATGCTTGCATACAAATGAGTATGAGAAAATAAGGGATTGAATATTATAAGAACATATTCTGCTCAAGCACAAACCACATTATAACTCAAAAAGGGTAAGTAAAACCTTCTATTTCCAAAGTGAAAAGTTATATTGAGAAAATTATCATTTGATGAATAACTCTAAAGCTATGAATTTAAACTGATATGGAAAACTTAGCAATAATGGTTTTATTTGAGAACTTAATTGGCTACTTATGTTTATACTTCTTAAAGGAAACAGGTTATCAAAAAGTAGAGACTTTAAGTATTTGGAAAATGTTGCAACAATCAACTTAATTAACATATCCATAACCTTACATAGTGAACATTTTTTTCCTTACTTCCTTTTTCCCCCTTTCTCTCTCCCTCTTCCTCCCTATCCACCTTCCTTTTCTCCCTTTTTCTTTCTGTTGAAAACACTTCATAAGATCCACCCTCTCAGCAAAGTCCAAGTATACAATACAGTATTCTTAACTACTGTGACTATGCTGTACATTAGATCTCCAAAATCCATTTATCTGTATAACTGAAACTTTGACCAATACTCTCCACTTCTCCCTACCCTAGCCCCTGGCAACCATCATTCTTCTCTCTGCTTTTGTAAATTTGACTATTTTAGTCAAATTGTTAGTCAAATTATTTTATTGCACATATAAGGGAAATCATGCAACATTTCTCTTTCTGTGGTGAGCTTATTTCATTTAGTATGTTCTCCAGATTCATACATGTTGTTGCAAAAGATTTCCTTCCTTTTTAAGGCTGAATAACATTCCGGTGTGGAATAACATTCCAATCTACATTCCCATCAATAGTGAACAAGGATTCCCTTTACTCCACATCTTTGTCAACACTTGTTATTTTTGTCTTTTTGATAATAGCCATTCCAACAGGTCTGAAGTGATATATCATTACGATTTTGATTTCCATTCCCATTATGATTAGTGAAGTTGAGAACCTTTTCGTATACCTGGTTGGTCACTTATATATCTTCTTTTAAGAAATGCCTATTCAGGTCCTTTACTCATCTTTTTAATCAAATTATTTGAGTTCCTTGTATATTTTGGCTATTAACCGCTTATCAGAGATGCAGTTTGCAAATATTTTCTCCCATTTTATAGGTTCTCTTTCACTCTATTGTTTCCTTTGTTATGCTGATGGCTTTTAGTTTCATATAGTCTCAATCTATTTTTGCCTTTGTTGCCTGTGCTTTTGATGTCATATCCAAAAAATTACTGCCAAAAGAACATGAAAAAGCTTTTTCCTTTGGTTTCTTCTAGTTGTTTCATGGTTTCAGGTGTTAGGTTTAAGTCTTTAACCTATTGTGAGTTGATTTTTTGTATATGAAATGAGATAAGGGCTCAATCTCATCTTTTGCCTGTGAATATCTAGTTTTCCCAACACCGTTTGTTGATCCTTTTCCTATTGTGCATTCTTGGCACATTTGTCAAATCGTAAATGTGTGGATTTCTTGGCTCTCTATCCTGTTTCATCTGTCTATATGCTTGTATTTATGCCATTATTGTATCGTTTTAATTACTTTAGCTCTGTAATATATTTTGAAATCAAGAAGTGTGACATCTCCAGCTTTGTTCTTTTTGCTCAAGATTGTTTTGGCTATTTAGGGTCTTCGGTATTTCTATATGAACTTTAGGATTGCTTTTTCTATCTCTGTAAAGACACCTCGACATTTCAATAGGAATTGCATTGAATCTGTGGATCGCTTTGGGCAGTATGGGCATTTTAACAATATTAATTCTTCCAATTCATGAGCACACAATGTCTTTCCCTTTATCTGTGTCATTTAAATTTTCCTTCATCAGAATGTTTTGTTTCATAATTTCAGTATACAAATCTTCTACTTCTTTGGTTAAGTTTAATTCCTAATATTTTATTATTTTTGGCATTATTATAAATGGGACTATTTTCTTTTTAAAAATGTTTTGTATATATATCATTCTTTTTAATGGAAGTATAGTTGATACACAATAGTACATTAGTTTCAGGTGTACAATATAGTGATTTAATGAGTTCATATATTAATCTCTGAGAATAGCTACCATATGTCAACACGCAACACTATTATAATACCACTGTCTATATTCCCCTATGCTGTACCTTTTATCCCTGTAACTTATTCATTTTGGGACTGTCTTCTTAACCTCCTTTTTGGATAGTTTGTTTTTAATATACTAAAATGCAACTGATTTTTGTTATGAAGATTTTGTTTTCTGCAACTTTACTGAGTTCACTGATTACTTCTTACAGCTTTTTTTGTTGTTGTTCTTTTTTTTTTTTTCCTTTGGTTGTCTTGAGGGTTTTCTACATATATGATTATGTCATATGCAAAAAGTTAATTTTACTTTTTCCTCTCTGATTTGGAAGCTCTTATTATTTTTTTTTTCTTGTTTAATTGTTTTGGCTAGGGCTTCTAGTATTATTTTGAATAGAAGCTCACTAAAACAAAATGATTTAATGAAAGTCACACTTACAGTTCTTATCTATCCTGGGTTTCTTCTCACTTTTCTTTCTATATTCTTTTTAAAATGTATTTTTAGAGATGCCTGGGTGGCTCGGTTGGTTAAGCAGCTGCCTTCGGCTCAGGTCATGATCCCAGAGTCCTGGGATCGAGTCCTGCATTGGGCTCCTTGCTCGGGGATGGGGGGCCTGCTTCTTCCTCTGCCTGCCTCCCCCCCCTGCTTGTGCTCTCTATCTCTCTTTCTCTCTGACAAGTAAATAAATAAAATCTTTTGAAAAATAAAATGTATTTTTAATCTCTAAACAATTTTCGGAGTACTTAAAGTTGTCTATCACTTACAGACATAATTTGAGTAATTGATCTTGAGAATCACATTTTTAAAAACCTTCATCTATAATAATCAGACTGAAAACTACAGTTTTTGAGAGAACAGTGCTTTGTGAGACCACAGAGTATAGGCTATCTCTATTTGCCATAATAACACGTGGACCGCTAAGCAATTTTTTTAAACAAATTAAATCCACAGTAAAGTGAGTTGCTTTTTTTTACTTTACGTTTTCACCAACATTTGGTTTCTACTTTAAAATGCCAAAATAGGGGTGCCTGGGTGGCACAGCGGTTAAGTGTCTGCCTTTGGCTCAGGGTGTGATCCCGGCATTATGGGATCGAGCCCCACATCAGGCTCCTCTGCTATGAGCCTGCTTCTTCCTCTCCCACTCCCCCTGCTTGTGTTCCCTCTCTCACTGGCTGTCTCTATCTCTGTCGACTAAATAAAATCTTTTAAAAAAATGCCAAAATAGCTAGTAGAAAGTAAAACTAAAATAGAAATATAAAACAATGTAGCATACAAATACTCAAGCAAACCAAACCTATAAGCACACTGGCTTTTTTCTATTTTTTTTTTTTTTTTTACTTCTTAATTTACTGAATCCATTTGTGAGTCAGAGAGAGTGATCTTAATTCTCAATGCCATGCATTGGTATATGGAAATCAAAGGTCTTCATAATAATGACTACCACTTCTACTTTTACTACGAGTACCTCAAAGACTGTCTTTTTCTTTTGAAACCACCTTAAATACTAGTTACTGCACAAGGCACTTTTTACAAACAAAAAATCTAGCCAGTGACCCTGTGCACTGGTTATTATTACTTTTCCTCCATTTTACAGATAAAAGAAGTGAGACTCACACAGGAGAGATCACAAAAATGAAGCAGAAACAGAATTTAAACTTCAAAAAAGATTTCTGCTCTCAGAATTTTTTGAACTTTTATGTTTTATTCATTTAACTTTTAAAACATTAGTATAATTGAATACCAACACAAAAGCTTCAGGAGGTAGTGAGAATATTATTATAGTCTTTCAGCCATTCATTACTACATATAAAATGGATAGTAGTGGTATTATTCATTGGTCCCTATTAATTATGCAGGTCTGCCTCTCAGAGGATGTTAAGTATAGGACAGAAGAATCATTTGTCGTGTAAAGCAGCTTGGTTTTGTTTGTTTATTTTGTTTGTTTGTTTTTAATGTCCCTGGTAAAATTCATGATCAGCAGAAATTTTCCCTGTTCCCATTTATGCACCTAATAACATATCCTTGCACAAGTTCACAACAGAAAAACGTTATTTGAATGAAATCCTTCATAGTTAAACAAGCAAGTTAAATAGCAATTAGAGCAAATGGTTCCTTAGGAAGAAGCTAACTCTAGGGATTTATCAGGCATTCAAATTTAAGTGATGTGAAATCACACCCTATGTTGGCAAAAGTAGATGATGCTCCCGACACATTATCAACAAATAGTATACTAATAATCTGGTGTGTATGTGTAGAAAGTTACTTTTTATATTTCTATTCAACAAACTTTCTGTATTAACGTAGTAGTAGTAATTAATTTTCTAAATTACTGTGATATTATAAATTCATGACTTTGTGGTCTGCAAATTAATAAACATCTGTATTTCTTCATTTCCCATTTTTCATTTATTTATTTATTTTTATTTTTTATCCCATTTTTTTATTTTTTATTTATTTACCATTTTTCATTTATCATGTATGCACTAAGATAGCCAAAATATTGATGAATGGCAGAGGTGATGATTTTGTCATTTACATCATGCCCAATCACAAGAGCAAATTTTGCAATATTTCGAATTTACTGTGATGCTTGCTAAAATTTTGAAATTGTGCAAATGTTCTTCATCAGTTTAAGGAAGCTCAGTTCTATTATTATTTTGTGGAATTATTATTATTATTCTACATTATATTTTATAAAAGATTTCTTCTGTACCAAGTTAGATGCACATTTAATTTTTCAACTTGTTAACATATGGAGTTGTAACTATTGTTTATATTGAATAAATCAGCTTAATGAACAAACTTGTGCTTTTATTTTCTTTAATACCCAATTATTATTATTCATTTTCATGCTTTCAGTTATTATCTTCTTTTTTTTCTTCTACTTCATTTTTATTTATTTTCAGTGAGAATGCTAGTCTTACTCCAAAAAACTATTTCACTATCATAAGTGCAAATTCGCTTCAACTTTGCATTTAAAATTTGATGCAATCAATAAACCTTAGAATAATGGGATGACTTAAATTTTAAGACTAAAATGTCCTAACAAGAATGAAAATGAGCAAAATGTTTTAGTTGTTACAATTTTATTATTATCATTTGTGAAATGTAAATGCCACTGCATGCAACTGCATAAGGAAGGTTATTGTTCTTTCCAGATTTTATATATATCCATGGTACTATATTTAAAAAGGATATCAGACTGAAAATTTATAATTTGAGTTTCTGTGTTTCCTTTTTTCTGATCTTTAGGTAGAAAAGAAAAAAAAAGAAATTTTGTTTGTATAGGAATTTGCTTATGTTTCCAGATGGATGAAGATACTCTTTGTTAATGCAGAGATTATCATTTCTCCAAGATTTTATAGTCAGCATGTGGTGGAAATAATGTTTAAAGTCAAGACAATCTGATTCTCATGACTTCTGTGACTTTCTAATTAATCCCTTGTTGTGTGTTTTCTTTTGTTTTTGACGTGGAGCTATTATCCAACATCTGTCCATACATTATACATCTTTCACTGAAAACTTTTGTATGTGTCTCATTATTAGTATCACACTTCTACCACCACCATCATCATCTGAGGCAATTTCAAGAGCCATGTTAATTATAAAGTAAAATATAAAAATTATGATTGTTTGGTACTTTCACCAATTTTATCTTCCAATGTTTCTCATTTCTATTCTAATTCTGGTACTCAATCCAATATTAAATTTTGAACCTTGGCCCATAGTTGAAGGTATATGAACCCAAAATTATAAACTCCAACACTATAATATTTGCCTCAAACCATACATACTTTTCTCAATTATTTTACCATTTTCATTTTACTAATACTCCCAATTTCTAAGCTTTGTCTGTTCCTAGTATATCATCACATTTCCATGATTTTTTTCTTATTTATCCAGAATAGATCATATAACACATCTTTTCAATTACTAAATTTAAAGATATTGACAACATTATAATTTCATTATCTTCTCCCCTTTCCCATCCACAAAAGCATTGATCACGTGCTGTCTCTACTCCAGCGCTAATGTCTGCTAAGAGCTATAGGAGAAAACTACACATATATAAGAACAGTTGTTTATAAAAAATTATGATCCATATATGCAGGTAGGTCTTCAGATTCATACAGGAAATATTAACATGGTCCTGTTCAACTTCCTTTCCAATTTTCCACGATAGCTCTTTTAAACTTTGGCCACTACTCTCAGGTATTTTATTTTATCCCATTATTCTTTCTGTCAGTGGAACAGGTAGCAGAATTTGACAGTGAATTAGGAGGAAATTAGGGATGAATTCCTTCCTCATCCTCCTCCGTCTTCCCCAACGATATCACTACCCATCCTATCTTTTTCCCAGAATCTCAGAGAAAGGCATTTTTGCTTTTCCTTAAGGCAAACAGTAGTGCCTACCACTGGCTGTTGCCCTTGTCATCAATATTCTTATCAAAAATTCACATTTGCCCATTATCTATTTTTCCTCTAATGAAGAATCTGTTATTTCAAATGACTTTTTGCTACATCCATGAAATAGTCACACATTTTTTATTGTAAAAATATCCTTTCCTTACACTATATTTCCACTTAGTTAATGACCTTGGTCTCTATTCACAAACAAGTAAATTGATATGACAGTCTACACATGTATTTTTAATTATTACCCACAATTATTTCTTTAATTGTACTAGAGTTGGGCTCCCCAGTACTTTGGACTCACAGACACAAAAGATATTAACAGTCTCCTGTTAAAAATAATTAACAAGTTCAGTGGTTTCATTAACTACATTCTCTGCAAAATTTCTTATCAGTAATTACAGCTGTCTTTAAAACTTCTTTAACTCCCATGATATTTTTCTCTTAGTTTTTGATTCTCTTTATTTTCCTGAGCATTCTTTCCTACTTTCTTTGAGAGATTTCATCCCTTGATCATAACTTAAATTCTGGTGTCTCATAGATTCTTCTCACCATTTTATATTATCTTCATAAAAAATATATACAGCAACTTCAGTCTATTCAAATGCTACTTTATCATAATGATGCCTAACTCTTGTCTCTAGCTCTGTATTCCTCCCTAAATTCAACATCCACAAATCACAATTTTGTACTGGATATTTTGGGGGTATCTCACATTTACCTCAAACTCATTACCTTTTCTTGCATACTTATTCATCTCAAAGATTTATTACCTCAGTAAAAATCACCACCAGCCCAGATGCCCTAGCCAAAATATTAGAGGTCACCATCACTGTTATTTCTGGACTCTAGTAATGGTATTCTACTCTTTTAGCAGCTATCCCTGTCTTTAGGGCAGAAGTTCACAGCCACACATCTGTTTTTACCTGCCGTTATTTACATCTTTTAAAAAATTAAGACCTGATAAGGACACTGTTTACTTAAAATTGTTCAACAGCTCACTTACAGGCACTATTTCAAACTTCTTAGCATGAAACAAAAGTCCCCATAATCTGAGCTTTGCTCATCTTGCCAACCTCATCTCAGAAACAAATCTACCAATAATGCCTAACATTTTCTCTTGTAACCAGTCATTCATGATGAATACACCTTTCATTATTCATCAATATACAACTAAAAGATCAACCTCTAGTGAATTTTATAGACTTCCCTCTACTACAACTAGTTTTGCTGAGTATATGCATTTCCTCATTCACTCACAAGGATTGCACATTCACATTTATACAATAATGACAGAAATGTGTTACTGCATTTTCCCATCTATTACCATTTCATCAGCTCCTTGAGAGTGGGAAGCAGATTGTGACTGCTTTTTTCACTATCAGTAACTGTTCCTTAGTAAATATTAAAAAATATTGTACAGAGAAGACTTTTGAAACATTCTTAGTACTGTGGGGATAGGATCAGAAATGATACATACAGATAGAAAAACCTATTTCATCCTAATTTTTTTTTGTTTTGTATAGGTAAAATTAGAATATTACTTCTTGTTTGTTTCCTACCTAGAAAAATGCAGCATGGATTCTCCCTTTTGAAAAATGTCTATATATCCAAATAGTAGCTACCATTGTTTTTCAAATTTATGAACATATGATAGGATGCTTTGTCAACTGAAAAGACAAAAACATTTAAAAAAATACCCTCTTCTTTTAAAGTAATTACAAACTAATCTGTGGAGAAAAAATAAAGTTCTAGCTAATATGAATACCTTAAGTGATACAATTAGTAGGACTACTCAACAAATTTCCTTCTAAAAGAATTATAGATAGAATAGCTAAAAAAAGAGAGAGAGACACAGTCTGCAAAAAGAAACAGTAGGCATAAGTGAGTAGAATATACAAATGACCATGCTCTGGCTTAGGTAATTGGGAGAAAGTAACAAACATGGAGAATGGTTTCATTTGTTGAACTTTTGTGCCACCGTGGCGATGACACTTTCTCACCTAATTACAGCTTAATTTATCTGAAATTATGATACTGGCAACATTATAAGATTTCCTTTTCTTTTTTTTTTAAGATTTTATTTATTTATTTGACAGACAGAGAGACAGCGAGCGAGAAAGGGAACACAAGCAGTGGGAGTGGGAGAGGAAGAAGCAGGCTTCTAGCAGAGGAGCTTGATGTGGGGCTCGATCCCAGAATGCTGGGATCACGCCCTGAGCCGAAGGCAGACATTAACGACTGAGCCACCCAGGCACCCCTAAGATTTCCTTTTCTATATCAATCCAATTGTCAGAAATGAATATTGAGCAGTAAAAGCTGAGAAATATGAACTAAAAACTTGAGTAAAAATAGTCAGTTATGAGCACCATACTCTCCCATATCTTCTAAAATGTTTTATATAAACATATTTTATTTAATAATGATTAACAACTACATGACTTAAGAATTATTTTGTCTCACATTTGACTTAGTTTTGAAAGTGCAAGTTGTGCATTTTAATTTTATTTTTTACTTGAGTTCAAAATCTTACTAAGTCTGAATCAAAAGACTACAGTACAGGTTCCATGAGGCAAAATGCTTTTGATGTTTCAATTTCTACCAAAAAAAAAAAGAAAAAAGTACCATGGTGATAAATCTGTGTGTCAGTAACAAATGAATTACAAGTGAATTCTTAAATACTGACACATCAGAGTATTTGGCATCAGATTTTCAAATCCATTTTTTCATGCTTACCTGAAATCAGCAAGTTAGACAAGAGTAAAGTTTCAAACACACTGAAATAAATTCTCTGGCAATATAACCCAGCTGTCAACAACGAACGGGGTCACAAGTTGGTTGGTTGAGCTGCAATGTAGAAATTGAGAAATGAGCAACTGAGTTGAAAACGGAAATACTATTCTTTCTTAGAGACAGAAAACAAATATGACATGGTGATAAGCTCTGCAAGTGAGATCTGAGGAAATACCGATTTTTACATTGTGTACCTATGCTTCCTTCCATTCCTGACATGGAGTTATTATTCAGTATGAATGTCTTATGCCATGAAATACACCACAACTTCAAAATCTCCTTGAAAAGCATCTCTAGATGAGAACAGTGAACAAGGAACAACAATAACAAAAATAGATGTATTTCAAAGATAAAAGTTCTAGTGAATTGAGTATGTCCAAAAAGTCATCTGTAATTACCACTGATCAGTTGTGCAGACCATGAAAAAAGGAAATGAAAAATGAGATACATTCCAAAATATTATTGATGCATTCTTGTTTTTCATATTTACTTTATTGGGTAATGTTTAATATTGTGTTTAGCCAAGCTCATGTTATAATATTTGAGATGTTATTTTTGTGTTATGCACAAACTACTTGTTGAAAGACACTAATTTAGTGTCATTGTATTACCTGTTAAGTCATTGTTTGGAGAATGTCTTTTCTTTTCTTTGTGACTTTTTGGTCTTTTTTTTTTTTTTTTTTTAAAGATTTTATTTATTTATTTGACAGAGAGACAGCCAGGGAGAGAGGGAACACAAGCAGGGGAAGTGGCAGAGGAAAAAGCAGGCTCCCAGCAGAGGAGCCTGATGGGGGCTCAATCCCAGGACTACGGGATCATGCCCTGAGCCAAAGGCAGACGCTTAATGACTGAGCTACCCAGGCGCCCCATGGTCTTTATTTTCCATTCAAAGAATCCCCTTTAATATTTCTTGCAGGGCTGGTTTAGTGGTCCAAACTCCTTTACTTTTTGTTTGTCTGGGAAAGTCTTTATCTCTCCTTCCATTCTGAATGACAAGCTTGCTTGATAAAATATTCTTGGCTGCCTATTTTTCCCATTCAGCACATTGAATATATCATGCCAGTTACTCCTGGCCTGTCAAGTTTCTGTGGAGAGACCCTGATAGGCTTATTTGTTTTTCCTTATAAAATTAGGGATTTCTTTTCCCTTGCTGCTTTTAGAATTTTTTCTTATCTCTGCATTTTGCAAATTTTACTACAGTATGTCTTGGTGTTATCCTGCTTTTATTGATTTTGACGGGAGTTCTTTGTGCCTTCTGAGTTTGCATGTCTGTTTCCTTCCCCAGATTAGAGAAGTTTTGAGCTATGATTTCTGCAAATAAACCTTCCCTTTCTTCTTCTTCTGGGATTCCTACGATATGGATGTTATTACACTTTATGGAGTCACTGAGTTCCCTAAGTCTACTTTTGTGATCTAATATTTTTCTGTCCCTCTTCTTTTCAGCTTCATTATTTTCCATAATTTTATTTTCTGTATTATTTATTTGTTCCTCTGCTTCCTCTACCCTTGTGGTCATTATATCCAGTTGGTTTCGAATCTCAGTTATTGTGTTTTTCATTTTGGTCTGACTAGTTTTTAGGTGTTTTATCTCTATGGTAAGGGACTCCCTGGTATCTTCTATGCTTTTGTCAAGCCCAGCTAGTATCCTTATGATTGTTGCTTTAAATTCTGGATCAGGCATATACCTATTTGTTTCGATTATATCCTTGGCCATGACCTTTTCTTGTTCTTTCTTTTAGATTAAATTCCTCTGTCTTGGCGTTTTGTCCAGGACTTTGTCTTCTGTGTGTTAGGAAAGCCTGTTATGGTTCTTGCTCCTGAGAGTAACGGCTTTATTAAGAAGAGGTTATATAATCTCAAGGGCCTGGCACTTCAGCAGGTATCCCTGGTGTATGCTGTCTGCACTCTGCTGCTATGTTTTGGCTGCTCTTTTCCTCAGGTCAGCCCTCTACTATGTTTCTCCTTGCCTGCAGTGGGGAATGTTTGGACCTTGGCCAGAGTGTGACAAGTTTTAACTAAGTGTCCTCTGGTCTGCTTGTTAAAATGGGCCTGACGTTATTTCCACTAGAGCTGAAGCTTTGCAGCACTCCATGGTCAGTAGACTTGGTGCATGTGGGACTTGTGCTGGTCTTCCAGGGAAGGCTCTCGCTGCTCTGGTTCTCAGGCTTACTTGACCTAGTAAAGAAGCACCTGCAGAGTGCAGCAGGGCAGGGCTTGATGTAAGCAGCTCTGGCTTCCACTGTTGGTACTGTGCTGCTTACTGAAGTTAGTTTATGCTAAGGGGCGGGGAGAGATATGGTGCCAGCCAGCTTCCTCGTCCCTGGAGAGGGGAGTTTACACCCGCTGCTCTTTGGGAAGCACTCCCAGAAGAGTACACAATCTCCCCTGTGCATCCCAGGCATCTCTCAGATCTCTGCCTTCACCATGTCTATGTCCAGCCATCTGCTCACCCAGTAGTGCTGTGCACCTGTGTTCTATCCCACACAGGCCAACTGAGTTTTAAAACTCCAAACTTTAGGACCCGTGCTGGTCCTCTGGGGAAGGGTCTTGCTGCACTGGGACTGATGTAGGTTTGTCCCAAAAGGACAGTCACATTAAAGCACAGGAGCATGGGGTTCGGCATAAAGCACAGCAAAGAGCTGATGTCCAGGTTAGCTGTCCTCAGCAGGTGTCTCTGCACCCATGCTAGGGGTAGGGGGAGGATAATGATGCCCACCAGCTCTTTTGTCCCTGGAGAGGCAATGGCACCTCTCCCAGATGCACTCCAAGAAGGTGAACCATCTTTCTGTCTCTCCCAGTGCAGCCGAGAGGATCCTCAGATTATGCCATCTGCTTTCAGGCTTCTGCCCCCCTCCACAGGAGCACTGCAGCAATCTTAGGGCCCCACATCAGCCACACTGTGGTACCCTAAAACTCCAGTCTTTGAGCTTCATTGGTTGTAAAAACTCAGGATAACCATTTCCTCTTTTCCCCGGTCGATGGCTCTGGGGAAGTGTTTTCCTTGTGCAACGCCCTGTGTAACACTTTCTCTCCCTCTCTCCCTCTCTCTCCTCTCTCCATGTTCAGGGTTCCCTACCTACCACAGCACCCATGATCCACTTCTTCCCCAACCATGTTTCTGCACGTCCTACCTTCCACAACATGCCCTCTTCTCTCCCTCCAGTTGTGCGTTTTTTTTCTGTCAGTCCTCAGATTGGTTTCTTGGGTATTGAGAATGATTTGATATTTATCTAGCTTGTGTTCGAGGGATGAAGCAAGTCTATGGTCCTCCTACTACTCTACCATCTTAGTTCTTTCAATTAAATAAGTAATTTTCATCTCTCTAAAGTTTATGGATACTTTGCTTTCCCTTTGTTCCTCACCCTTTGTTCTGTTAGCTGTATGTGACACATAATAATCCACCTTCACTATGTTTTCATATTTATGATAATGTCAATCAAGAGATTTGAGTTAAATGTGATTTTAAACAGTCAATCTGAAGAGATGATCTTTGGGAGATGACAGTAGATACCTGGTCTGTAGGTTATTAGCCAGCTCATTCCAAAGCTCAGCAATCACCTCCACGTTTTCATTTTACATGACAGGTACTTAAGGAGCAGTCTCCTTTGTGTTTGAATGACACCACCCATAACGTGGCAAATGTCATGAAAAAGGGAGATTAATGCCTGCTCTAAACTACCAAAGTCTTTCCCAACAGGGTAGAAATTTCATTTGTCTACAAAGACAGCAGTTTCATCTAGGGACATGTGACAATGTAGAGTTTGTCAAACATTTTCAAAAAGTCGTTATACTAAAATGCAGGCTCTTAAGTAAATGTTATGGGGAGCTCAGAGTGAAGGTTGAGACAGATCATTTACAGCATTGCAATATATACTGTCTTATGCAATCTGTAATAATATATTCATCCCACAATGGGATCCCTGTTTAAATTAATTCAAATATTGGATTTTAAACAATAATTACTTCACAGATTTAAGAGTATTTTGCTCCTTTGCTTAGATTGTGTGTAATGGACCAGCATATACTAAAGTTTGCAAGTTTTTTTTTAAGATTTTTAAAATTAATTAATTAATTTATTTATTTATTTATGTATTTATTTATGTATTTATTTGACAGAGAGAGGTACAAGCAGGGGAAGCAGCAGAAGAAGGGAGAAGCAGGTACCCCATTAAGCAGGGAGTCCAAATCAGGGCTCTCTCCCAGGACCCCGGATTTATGACCTGAGCCCAAGGCATATGCTTAACTGACTGAGCCATGCAGGAGCCCCGTGAAGTCTGCAAGTTTTATACACAGAAGGTTTTACACAGAGATAATGCCTACAGAAAGATCATTTCATTCAGAAGATTGTTGCTGAAATAACCATGATACCAATTTCTTTATGAATTACAACTTATAAACACTATCAATAGTAATTCCAAGCACCATACGTTAGATAGCATTTGTTATATAAATAATGAACAAATTGCTTTGCAATGATTATTTGTTCTCAGCTAATTGTTTAGTGCATAGAATTTGATGGGTCTAAAATTTTATGTTGGGCTCTATTTCATTTTTTCAGATACTATTATGATCTTACATGTTTTTATATTTATTACTTAACATAAATTTATCTAATATCTAACTCATTTAAACACTGAAATCCAACTTATGCATATTGAGCTCCCTCTCTATACTCACTAAAGTAGACATTCAAAGATGCATAAGGATGAGGACCCTGCCATTAAGGAGGGATCCAGGAATACAGATTGGAGCCACAGTAGCATGTAAAAGGACACAAAGAAGAAAGGAAGAGTCCAACCCAGGGACTTACTAGATGTTGGGGAAGGCAGAGTGGAGTACGTGGATCTTAAAATTTATAGTGAAAAAGAAAAAAAAAAGGCAATAATGACTTTGAGCCCATTGACCCTATTGGAGCCTTTGGCACCCTATGAACCTATTTCACATTTTTTATTGTTTCTACATCTGAATGTATTTAAGAATTGAAGTCTGTTATATGCTATACTGACCATTTCATAAGTACCATCCTGACTGGGGGAGAACAGCAAATACAGAAGTATGTCCCCAAGAAAAATTCCCCTGCCACTTCCCCCAGTGAATGAATCAGGATTTAGCATGAGTGCTTCTCACCATACTGAACTTTTTGGTAACTGGAGACAGAGCAAGACTGAAAATAATTATTACTTTCCCAATAATTATTACTTTTCCCTTTAGGAAAAGGAGGTAACAAGCAACGTAAGGCATTCTCCACCCAGACGCACCACCTTAGGATTCTCGATTTGAGGTTTTTGCATAGCCACTAGATATAACACTTCTGATTTATCTAGCTCAGCTACATACTGAATTCTTATTGAAACGGAATGCCTGAGTCATAGAAGTCTAGGGATTTTTCAGCCTGATAAGCCCATTTTTGAGGTTGGCCAACTTGTACTGTATGAATGACACAGGGAGATGAACCTTAAAAGTCTCCCTTAATTAATTATTTAATTAACTAACAGTTAAATAAATAAATAAACTAACTAACCAAAAAAAAAGAAAAAAAAAAAAGGTCTCCTTGATAAAATGAATGTATTATATTGAAGAATGCAGCCAGCCTGGCCCCAGCAGCATGCTGGCTTTAAATGAAAAGGTGACAGCTATCCCTATGGAGGAAAATATGATCTCCCATTGTGCTGCCTAAATCAAATTAGAGCCACTGATTTTTGGGGGGTCTCAGCTTCAGAGTGTCCCCTACATCCCTAAGCCTTGTTTACAGATAGTTCGGCTAAGTTGAAAACTGATGATGTCTGCTGTGGCTGTTCAGCCTGAACACAAGCAGCTGTGCAAAAGCAAAATTGGATATGGTTGCTACATTGGGGGGAAAAACTCAGAATTTCAGACTTGCAGATTAAAGAGGAAATACAGTTTAAGACCAGGAACTGTGTTAACAGAATGTGGATGCAGACTATTTGGATTGTTTGTTCAGGGCTCCTCTCTGATGAGACTGAATGGAATCAAGCTTGCAGTATCCAAACTGCTACAATGATTGAATGACCCATCACTGTATTGGACATGGCAATACACATCCACCATTATAGACTGGACACAAGGGAAAGGACTCCATAATCCCCGATACAAAGGATACTACTGCTTGTCAAACTTGTGACTCTTGCCAAAACTAGGCCTGTTTGACCCTTGTTGAGGCGATCCATATCATACTGAGTGGTCCCTGCTTACTCTAACATATTGACTACATCAGATCTTTATCCCCATGTTGAGGCTATCTGTGGTGCCTCATCAGTATTTACTTTTGATTTCTTAGGCTATTGATCAGCTAACTCTGGCCATACCATTGAGGCTCCTGAGACAAATCCTTCCTATCTGTTCAGCTTTTGAGACCATCTTTTTTTTTTTTTTTAATGGAAAAAGTCTCTCAACAATAGACTAATTATCTTACTCTACTTCACTTACATTTTCTAAGGACACACACCTAAGTAAGGGAGTTCTGTTAAAGGCAGAAGTTCCCTGAAAGGGATTATCTTATCTAAGCTTCTTACAGAAAAATGATCCAAACAAAAAGTTAAGAGATTATAGGAGTCAAATGGACCAGCATTAAAATCCTCCCTAGCCATTCCTGACCATAGTTCTTTTTTCTAACTTCAACCAGAGCCAATGGGTGGCACTCTCTCTGGATGGAATCCTGGATAAAATAAGTCCTCAGGGATTCCAACTTAATTCCAGTTAGTTTTCATGAAAATGCTTTTTTCCCCTCTTGCACCTGATTCTTCCAGATAAATTGTTTTGGTGACAGTAGGAGATGACTGATAAAAGATGAAGTTATAGCTCCTGGGACAGGACACTCAGACTTTATGCAGGGGGAGAGAGAACACAAATCAAGAAACCTGCAGAGGGAATGCTTTAGGTCCTGGGAAGGGTGTGTGTGTGTGTGTGTGTGTGTGTGTGTGTGTGGTCAGTGGATAACACGGATGTTCCTTATATTTCAAACCTGGGCTGGAAAGTTTCATCTGAATAAAATGCCTTCATACAGCTTTTCAAAAGTGTCGTAAATGCCTTTGAGTATAACTGACTGAGTCAGCTATCTCTCTCAAGTCAACTCTGCTCCTGAGACTATGGTGGATGACTCTATCTCTTGAAAGTCCTAAGAATAACACCTCTAGATGCTTTCCCATATTGATTTCATAAAGATGAATAATGCCACCTCGCTGATAGTGTAGACAAACAGGACCAATTGGATTGAATGCACTCAGGGAAGTTCCTCACAAAACAAGGATTGGACTCATTACTCAGACTGAACTAGAACTAGGAACCCTACAGATTACTAACTAGCGAGGAGGCCCATGAAAGACCTCATGAGACACTACATCGGAGGTACTATCAAACTATATCCCTTATTGATATATGTCCCACACAGGAGTCAAGGATTATAAACAATAATTGTTTTTAAGAGACAACGTATATGCCCTCTGGATTATACCTCTTGTTTAGATACTGGGTATTATCTTGATTTTCTCCTAAAAACATTATGACTTGCACTTTAGTGGTGGTTATGAGTATTTAAGGAAACACCACTGATAATTCATGGGTCACTTAGATGACTGCAAAGCTCTCTCCAAAATTAGGTTTCCTTCAACTACTCAGATGACCTTCCCAGAGAGATAATGAACTCACTATTTAGGTATACTCTGTGGGCATTTTTTACTACCATGTTATCTATTCAATTCAAAAAGGTAGAATAAAGCATGTCTGTAACTTTATCTGAAGTGATTAATAACATTATCTTGGCACCAAAAGGCATTCAAGTTAGCTTCAGTTCACTGACCAGAGCGTGGGATGATGGAATTCCCATAGTCTTCCTTCACGCAGGCTAAGACAGAATCTGTACCAATCCATGATGTTGTATCTGGAGTAATGCAAAGAAAAAGGTGGAAGTGTCAACACAGAAAATTAAGTAAAAAGACAGCTGACTTCTTAACGTTTTATAGGATTTCTTCAGCTGGCTTGATCCAGGACCCTGGGGATCATGGCCAAGGTCATCACTGGAACTTGGCTTCGTTTAGATGCCAGGATTCCTGCTGATGATAGCTTTAAGTGTTATATAAAAAAACCAAATGAATTTTGTACTAGCCAGTATTAGATTAACCAGAGAATCTGATGGAATTGTATTTGCATGGGAAAGTTTACTAAAGACTGAACAGTGTGGAAACCGAGAGTAAATCTGTTGGGAGACAATTTACCTTGAATATTTGTACTTTTCTGTCTGGTTCAGATCTCTGAAGCAAAAGCACATGTTTAAATAGTAATCATGCCTTAGAAGACTGAAAGAGTGTTTCTATAAAGTTAGATACCTCTGAAAATATTTGAAAACATAAAGAATTCTCTTCTTCCCCTTCCTGGAGACTTGTGTGTACATTTGAAGATAGTAAACCAAGAGATGCATTTCTCCTCTCTTCCAGAGGAAATGTGCTTAGGTGAGCAATCTGTCTTACTCACCAGTATGGAGAATGGGCACATGTGTCAGCAGTCTATAAAAGTTCAGTCTTCTAAAATTTGGAATCACATCGTTAGGCAATCTATTGTATTTACTTGAGTTGCCCCGTTGGGATAGAGGGAAGCAGCACTAAGATACTCTGGCTGCTTGTGTTTTGAGTAAGAAATGGCCTGTGTCTCTGACCCAGACATATGGTGTCTTCTGTCAGTATGAGTATATAAAATTATAGTAGGCTAAACTCATTAGCTTGCAAGTAGGGTAAATTCAGTCACTTGACAGTTTCTAACTCTTAGAAATTTAGATTCAGTGTCATTTTGAGACTTTATCTAAGTCTAGTGATTTTGTGCATGATTATGGAAAGGAATACTAAGTGATGAAATCTACAGTGCCATCCTTCAAGGATATAAACAAATTGTACAAAAAATGTATATGTATTCTCCTAAATCATTACTGAAGGCTGACACAGAGACACAAAAAACAATTAACATAGATAAAATAATTTCAGATGAAAGTGCTATGATAAGGAGAGGTGGGTAGAGGGATGGGTGAAAGAGGTGAAGAGGATTAAGAGTACACTTATTGTGATGAGCACTGAGTAATGTATAGAACTGCTGAATCACTATTTTGCACACCTGAAAAGAATATAGTATGATAATCATACTTGAATTATATATATAGATAAATAAAAGTAAGTACTATGAAGAAACAAGACATTAGTTTACAGGAGGAATCAACAGAGGATGCTTACAAGGACTGGCCTAGGAGGAATGTTAAAAAAAAAACAAAAAAAGGGACTGTGAGGTTTTATGGACACATAAAAAAGAATCTCTAATTTAAGGGAGTGGTTAACTATGTCATATGTTTCATAGACCATGCATTCGTGTAATTGGCTATTGGAGTTGAAAGGGGGAGACTGTTAGTGACTTTGGGAAATGACCTTTGAATGAAGGGAATAAAAGCCTGAGAGTGAGTGGAGGACATGAGGCTAGAAAGTAGAGATAACACTTTTAGCTAGCTCTTTACAGATATTTTACTGTGATGGATGGCAGAGAAATAAAACAGTGCCAAAGCAGAACATGGGAGCAAGGGAATGTTATTTCAAAGACTGACAATATTAAATGCTCTTTGAATACTGGTGGGGGTGCTCAATGGAAATGAAGAAATTTCTGTTGAAGAAAGTGAGGGATTAAAGAAAAGAGTGAAATTGTTGTGTATGTAGGGCATGAGTCTGAATTCCAGAGGACTTACTGTGAAGACCAGGATCCAAATTCTATTTGAATATTTAATAAAGAAAATCACATAAATATTATAAAAAGTGAACACTCTATACTATAATGAAATAGTGATGATGAAGGGAACTAAAGGCCGTAGGGAGCCTAATATGTGTAGTACACTGTTCTGAAGTGTTCCGTAATTATTCCTTGATCTAGAACTAAATGTGGGAATGCAACATGGTTTTAGGTACATGAAACCTAGCATCAGAGAAAAAGTTCCCATTCTGAGAGACATTGTTGATAAATCACACATTATTTTAAAAGATTTTTGCTTGCTTATAGCAGTGAGCTCTATAGAATCTTGCTATTCTGTTCTTAGGGTTAAAAAAATTCCCTAATGACTCAGTAGATTGATTAAATTCAAGAGTTTTATTAACCCTTCTGGAACATTTTCTCACACAAATTATTACGATCAATGGTAGACTGTGAGGAAGAATATAAGGAATACTAAGTGTGAGGTTTACTCCTATAGTCATTCGTCCTATTATAATTACATTATCAATTACTATCAATATTTATCAAAAATATTTATAATAAATATTAAAATTTAACTCAGCAACAAAATTGCAAACAACTCAGTTCAAACACTGGCAAAGGTTTGATTAGATATTTTTTCAAAGAAAATAGACAAAAAGTCGATAAGCACATGGAAAGATGCTCAATACTATTAGTCACTAAGGAAATGCAAATCAAAACCACCATCAGATTCCACTTTATACCTAGTAGGGGAGTTATAGTGAAAAACAAAATGGAAACAGTGTTGGCAAAATTTGTTGAAATTAGAATCCTCAAACATCACTGGTGGGAATGTAAATTGGTGCAGTTTTGGAAAATAGCTCAACTGTTCCTCAAAGAGGTAAACTAAGAATTACCTTGTGACACAACATTTCTACTCCTAGTATATGCATAAGATAACTGAAACTACATATTCACACACAAAAAAACTTGTACATAAGCATTATTCATATTTGCCAAAAGATGGAAACAATGCAAATATCTATCATTTGATGAATGGATATACAATATGGAACAGCCATACAATTGATGAATTATCCAGCCACGAAAAAATGAATGCAGCACTGATAGATGCTACACTATGGATGAATCTTGAAAGCATTATGCTAAGCCAAAGAAGCCAGACTCAAAAAGCCATATACTGTATAATCACATTTATATGAAATGTCAAGAATAGACAATCCACAGAGACACAATGTAGATTAGTAGTTGTTTGGGGTTGGGAAAGGAAGAAATGGGAGCATTGGGTTTCTTTTCAGGGTGATGGAAATAATCTGGAAATTGATAGTGGTGATCATTGTAAAACATTGTCAGTATATTAGAACACACTAAGTTATTCACTGCCAAATATTTAAAATGGTGGATTTTATGTTATATAAATTTCACACCAATAAAATTATAAGATATTAAAATGTGCCATTTTATTTAACTCTTCATCAAGAAATGTTTAGGAGATGTTTAGGATTACAGTTAGCACACAGAAAAAAATGAGTAAGTTCATGAGTTTGAAGTCTCTGCATGGACAGTTCTCTGTTTATTATTCTTCCCTATTATTTCATCTAACTGGGTAGCTTACTATTATTATCTCCTGAAATTCAGTTTAATTAGAAAATAAATTTTAATATACCTACCTATGCCAATTACTGTATTTGACTTTAGAAACTGAAGATAAATGGCTGGTGCATACCTTTTAAGAAACCGGCAGCCCAACGACTATGGTAAAAGATGTAAATGTGGGTGAAGACAGGGCCATATAGAAAAACACAGTTCTTCTGATAGATGTTCATATGTATATTTTCATTCACCTGTGGGATCTGCCTAAATATGTAATTCTGATCCAAACTATGTCCATTTACTAATGTTTCTCCTAGGTTAAAGGGCAGATAGTTCATGAAGTTTATATATATACTATATATTAAAAAGTATATATAAACTAATATATACGTTATACACACAGATATGAAAAATATACATACATGTATATGCTTCACACATGTGAAGCTGACTTTCCAGCATATTTATAAATTCCCAAAAGTGTGTTCATAGTTATATTACCATTCTCACTTTTAATAAGGTCTGGCAGAGAGTAAAGAAACAAATGCATATGTATTTTTTTCTCTAGAAGCAAAGACTGAGGTTGACTAAGGTTTGACTGAGATTGTTCAGAAAGGCTACCCACTGAGTAATCTTTCTTAATTCTAACATAATTCATAAAATAAATTAGAACACAAAATTAATATATTAATCAGAAGTGTCACTTAAAATACTAATTATTATAATGATTTTTAAACATTTTATTTATTTATTTGAGAAAAGAGGGAGAATCCGAGCACAAGTGGGGTGGGAGGACAGAGGGAGAGGGAGAAGCAGACTCCCTGGTGAGCAGAGAGCCCAACACTGGGCTTCATCCCTGGAACCAGAGGTCATGACCTGAGTCGAAGACAATCAACTGAGCCACCCAGGTGCCCCTCATAACTATTAAAATGTACTTAACCAGTGGTCTGATTCAAAAGGACCACTTGTATTGAAAATAACTGCTGGTTTCAAAAAATCCAATATTTTATTATTAAATCGCTTCTGATCATACACCACCATCCTCTTCCAAATACGTAAAACCTAGCTTTTGCTTTTTTTCCCCAGGTAATATTTCCAAGATTTTCTCCCTTTTACAAGGTCATGAATTATTGTCCCACTAATTATTTTGTGCTTTTCCTACTTCACTTCCTTCGTCTTTATCTCTAATTCATGAAAAATATCACAGTGTAAATGGTTTCATGCTGGTATTCTTTGTAATATTATACATTTTTGTGGTTAAGTTGTAAAGATCTATATGCTAGACATAAGTCACTAATGACAAGTCTCAAGTGACCAGACAGGCTGATCTCAGATTTAAATGGCAATTCAAAATGTCTTCATTTGATTGACACTAGAAATATGATTGGTGTAATTTGATTTTTAATGGCTAGAAATAAGGCATAAGCACTTAAAACTGGCATAAAATAAGAATCAAACTTAGTTACTTCATCACCAATACTAAGATAATGTTTATTGAATGCACATATTAACACTAGTAGAAATCAACTATAAATACAATATTATATATTAGAAATGTCTCTTAGAGAACATGTTTGTGTCAAAAAATATAGTAGAGACATAAATCCTACACACAGTAGAGAAGAGATTCTAGATTTAGAACACCATTTTCATTTTTCATGTTCTTTCTGCCGGGCGAAAGCAAATTCTCTGATTATCCAGATGGTTCTCCACATTTCACATGAGATGAATATTAAATGAAAAGGCAAAAATCATGTCTGTCAGACTGTAGTCCTGGATATTTGGACTCATGAGATTATTCTGAAGCATCCCAACTGAGTAAGCAAAAATTAAACATTGTTCTGATTGCTAGAGTGAGATTTCTCATTATGATTTTGCTTTACCCTCCATGTCAATACTGTCCTTTTCATTTGATAACAGATTTTTCATAACTAACATAATATAATGTCAGATGGTTACAGGAGACAAGTAGGGGAAGAAAAGACATGCATGTCAGTTACATTTGAACTACCCAGGACTACAGAAAAATATGTTGCTCGAAGTTGACTATATGCTATACCAAATTGTAATTATTTATCGAGATTAAAACACAAATGAAAAACAACGGACAGACTTTATTCAATGTTATCATGCAGGAACAAATTTCATATTCTAAATAAAGCTGTTATAATAAAAAATTAGCATAACGTTTCTCAATTCTTAATTTAAATATCTACTATATTAAGATATAATTCTCTTTCTTGGAAAAATAAATGTTAATTTGTACACACTTAATGGAATTTCTATTAAGTTTCATTTTCCAAGCTCATATGACATGTTCTAGTTATCCCTGAAACTTAAGCCCAGCTAAGACTGAGTAGAAACGATGGCTTGCTGTGTTCATTAGAGTACTCAATGCTCTTGTTGTATTTCCTGAGGCACATACTCGCATGCATATGTATAGGAACAGCATGTGGGGAGAGATATTGACAGTATGGTTAGTTTAAGTTTAGGATTTCTTGTCATGCTTTCTGTGTTTCTGCATGCAGTGGATTTTGGAAATGATTTATGAGTCATGTGCATGATTGCTTAGTGTTGAAATTACTACTGCAAGAATTCACAGTCTGGCTTGTTTGCTGTCACTGACAGAATTTGTGGGTTCAGGTTTGTCATACAAAACAAATTAAATATCAGTCACTTATGTTTTTGTGATGTTTTCACTATTTAAAAATGATATTACCATTATTGTTTACCATTATTGTTTAATTTTATCTTCAGAGTAATATTTCATAGGTACTAAAACATCCCTGTTCTTATTAGTAAAGCAATCTCTGGTACTTGGAAGTTGTTGATTCTTCTGAACATCTTTTTTAGTTAGGAAATAATTTTGAGGTTTCAGGGTAACTGAGGAATCATAGGGAGAGACCCAGTATTTCTGGCAGAAGAAATAGTTACTGAGCTTCTGTTTGGGTAAGAAAGATATCTTCCATTGACTTCTACTGATTTTTCTCAATGATTTATTTTTGCTATATGTACACTATTTGACTACATGAATGCTATAATTTTTATACTGCACTAAGATAATATTTTACTACTGAATCTGCAAGAAGTTAGCTAACAAATAAGCATAAAATACTGGTATTTGCATTTGCAATTCATCTGAGGAAAATTCATGTTCTTCAGACCAGGCACTGTATCTGGGTGAGAAGGTCTAGATGTGATGCCCCCAAAAAATTCATTCTCCCTTCTTGATCAAAAGTATCAAAGCCGTCTAGAAATATATAATATCGGCTAGATGTTAGAATGACAGTTTACATCAGGAGAAAAGCCTAGAGATATGGGGGAAATATGCACATGAAATGTATTTGCATGATTGTGCTAGCATACTGGGAAATCAGCTGAAGATGTCTTGGGCAACATATGGGATAGACAGACATTACGATCACAGGAAACAATTAGATATGATATAACATCTTTTTAACATTATCTCTATATTAGAGTTCTATTTTCCTCTGCATTCAGTGATTCTATTGGGAAGCAAATATTTATTCAGTCTTTTTACATGTAAGATTCTATTCTAGAAACTGTAAATACATCAATTAAACAAAATAGCTATAACTCTTTTCTTCAATGGATCATTTCCAATTATGATTATATTCTAAATTTTTCCAAACTCTTCCAGTTGGGCTAGTTGAATTAAAAGCGGTTTTTCTTGTTTTGTTCTGTTTCTTTTTTCTCCTCTCCACATTTGGAAGGGAAAATGCAGTGATAATCACTGATATAAACAAAGTTAAGAGAAGGGATATATGGGGAACAATTGCTCAGCTACCTTCCTTTTTTGTTTTTTTGTTTTTTTTTAGATTAGCTGATTTTTTTCCCAGTTAAAAACCTTAGAAATTCTGGATATTGCTTAATAATGCAGAGTTCTTTTATACCCCTGGAGATTGTGCTTGGTTTCTAATTATGTATCATTCCTTTAGAGATCATCTGCATTTTCTCCAAGCATTAACTAACTAGGGCCTTCATACATATCAACATACATTTAAAAATGCATAAATAAAGTATCTATTTGATGCACATACATACACTCACACACACACACATATATATGTGAATATATATGTGAATGTATATGAATCTTTAATTTGGCATTATTTCATGATAGTAGTTGTTTTGTGAAACTTATTTGTTTGGTTGATGTAAGTGTTATATCACATAGAGTCCACAGCATAGCTCCAGATATACAGTCAACCTCTAAATATGTAAATGGTTTTATTACTCACATATACCTTCAATGATTATTCTAGATAATATGAATAGTCTATATGTGTATTTGACTTCTAGTTCTGTGTGACAAATTGCCACAAATGTAACTGCTTAAATAGCATACACCTAATAGAACTCATAGTTCTGTCAGTCAAAAGAAGTGCAGGTACAGTATCACTGGGTTCTCTTTTTTCAAAAGGCTAATATCAAGACATCAGCCAGGCTGCACACTCATTTAGAGCTCAGGGTCTTCCAAGTTTATTGATTTTGGCCAAATTCATTTTCTTGTGGCTATTGGACTAAGGTCCTCATTTTCTTGTTGGCAGTAGGGAGGAGATGCTCCTAGCTCTGAAAAGCCACCCACATTCCTTGCCACAAGACTTCTTCATCTTTAAAGGCAGCAACGGAAAAATCTTCATGCCTAACTCCTCTTGTAATTTAGAATGTCTTTCACCAAAAATATCTACACCATTTTTAAGGATTCATTTGGTCAGGCCAGGTCCACCAAAAGTACGCTCTTTTTTAAAAGTCAACTGTGCCATACAATGTAATGTAGTCATGGAGTGGCTAACCTATCACAATTATTAAGGATCATACAGGGTATGTATACCAGGAAGCGGGAACCTTGCAGACATCTGAGAATTCTGCCCACTCTCAATATCTCTAATTACGTTATAAAATGAAACTTATCCATGCTCTCATAGTATGGTTATGGATCAGGATAATAATGAATTTGTGTTCTGTATTATATGCATTATCTTTTTATGACAATATATCCAGGAAGGGATACATCCTTGCTGCGAAAAGCTATTGTTTCAGAGGTGCCTAGGTGGTGCAGTGAGTTAATGTCTAACTCCTGATTTTCCTAGGGTCATGATCTCATGGGTCATGGGATTGAGCCCCTTGTAGGGCTTAGTGCTAGGTATGGAGTCTGCTTGGGATTCTCTCTCTCCTCCTTTTGCTCCTCCCCACCCCTGCTTGCTCTCTCTCTCTCTCAAATAAATAAATAAATCTTTAAAAAAACTAAAAAAAAAGAAAAGATATAATTTTAATGTAATTTTATTTCATTCAGATGGATTTGGATTCAAAGTTCAAGTCATAATCAGGTATCATTATGTGTATCTTTTATATGAAGGTCCCAAAGAAACACTTAACAATCTGAGATAAAGAGTTGTTTAAAAAAATAACTTTCCTGATGTCATCAGCTTGATTAGTGGACATAAAAGGAGTTGAACTCAAGAACCCTGAATCATTTTCATGTTTTCTTTAATACCAGTTGCTATGTGGGGCAGTTGGGTGGCTCAGTCAGTTAAGCATCTGCCTTTGGCTCAGGTCATGATCCCAAGGTCTGGGATCAAGCCCTGCATTGACTCTCTGTTCAGTGGGGAGTCTGCTTCTCGCTTTTCCTCTGCCTGCCACTGTTCCTGCTTGTGTTCTCTCTCTCTCTCTGTCAAATAAATAAATAAAATCTTAAAAAATAAAAAAAAATATTAGATGCTAAGTAAAACACCTAAATTACTTTCTCTAGTTAATAACTTATTAAATAATTAGAAATATTGAATTAGAAATTAGAAATATTTGACA
Source organism: Ursus maritimus (assembly GCF_017311325.1). Lineage (NCBI taxonomy): Eukaryota > Metazoa > Chordata > Mammalia > Carnivora > Ursidae > Ursus > Ursus maritimus. The sequence continues at coordinate 30,422,098 of NW_024425563.1, forward strand.
TTACTTCTAAACTTGCTCAAAATCAATATAAAAATGTTTAAATTCTATTTAGAGTTGAAAAATACAAACAAGTTCATAAACATAATTGAAGATTTCATGAAAGTTATTTAGGAGTACACATTTGGGATACTTTGACTAATAATTGATCGATAAGACTTGTGTTATAAAGGAAATAATAAACCTTGCATATGTATGCTTGAATCACAAGCCATGTTATTGAAGCTTATATTCAATTTGGGGGTTTAGGTTTGACTTAGAATCCTAAACAGACTCATTCATTTTTTCAGTAAATATATTTTTAGAGCTTGGTATCTGCCAAACATGTACTAAGTTATGCAGAGGGGAATGGAAGAAGGAGGAGAGAAAAAGAAGAAAGTACAGTGTACTGGTTAGATGAAGAGCAGAAGGGATTATGGGGGAGAGAAAGAAAGGAACACAGAGGAATTAATTAATAGAGGAATTAAGATGACCAATGGCAATACCAGCAATGAAGAAATGGAAGAAAAAGAGAAAATGAATTGTCTGAAAAAAAAAGTGGAAGATTTAAATAACTAAACTTCTATTTTTTGGCTTTACCATCCTTTGACATGAGCATATTGCCTTGAGATGATGAGATGTCTAGGGCTTCAGCATCACCTCTGTATACCAGACAGATGAAAGAAGTAGGCCAATAGAACATATGAGCGGATACTGCCACTTGAATAACCATGCAATAACTTTCTTTTGCATCCATTTGGCAAAAAACTGTGACACATTATCACTCCTAACTATCAGGGACACTGAGAACTGTTAGCTGGCACACTGCTCTATCATCCTTCACATCTTCAAAATCAAGGATCTGTCAGTAAAGCATACCTGGTAGGAAAACGAGATGGTGAGTAACAACACCCTTGATCTCTGAACCAGAAGGTGTATACGCAGGTATTTTGAAAATGGTGTAAATAAGGAAATTTCCTATGTGAAGGCCATTTTAAAACAAGATCCAATGCTGAGTCTCAAAGGAGTGCTGGTAAATTAAAAGTTGAAGAATTGAAAAAAAAATTGTAAATGAGGACAGTGAAGAAGGCTTATTTAATAGTCACAAGAAATTAGGTATGTATGGAGATCATGGGTCTTTAGTGACAGCAAAAAAACTGTTAAGTATTTTTCTAATGGTTAGCAACCTAGGTGTCAAAAAAGAAAGGCAGACATTTGGATTAACCCAGGGTTGCTATTAGGAAGTTTAAGTTATTGAGGAAATAATGGTTTAAATGATGTACCACAGAAAGTAAGCAGAGTAGCAGAAAGAAGAAACATCCAAGAAGACTAGTGGAGCTAAGGCTAAAGTTTTCAGGTAATCTTAAAAAGAATTATATTGTGAATAATTGAGTTGTGAGAACTATAAAGTTAGATAGGTATGAGTGAGATTTTGAAATAAATTTCTGATTTCAATGGGGTAATAATTTCAGTGTTAATATGAGTTAAAGAGACATAATGGTAATGAACAACTCAATGTCTATGGTCTTGGTGACTGAAGAGGTCAACAATCTAAGAGCCTGGGTTATTGGATAAATCACAGATATGGACTCTGAATGTAAGTAGGATAATTATATTAAACTATTTGGATGAGAAGAGGAAAACTATGAGCCAGTGCTAAAACCACCAATAAATGAAAGAGAATAGATAGAAGTGGCCTGAAAACAAAAAGTTATTAGCATAACAGAGTTGAGCTTCCCTTTAAATATTGATATCAACGAAAAACTGCAATAATTACAAACTTCCATTTGAGATAGAAAGCAAGATTCCAGGCAAGACCAACGTGGTGAACATATTGAGAAATGGAAAAATGTCTGTTAACCTCAGAACAGTCTTCTAAAAAAGACACAAAAAATGAATGGAAAAGGAGTGGAATGATATCCTAAAAAACGTAGGCAGCAATGACACAATAGCACTGGTAAGAAAGAAACAGAGGTACCAGGACTGCAAGGTATGGAAATTGATACAAGCTGGAAGAACATTTTTCACTCATGATTTTTTTCTGCATGTGAAAAAATCTGAACTAAGATGCTAGAAATACAAATGCAGAACGAAGTGCATATTTGTTAGTGTGAAAATGACAAAATCTGTTGATAACTTCTGAAACTGGGCTATGGATACAGGGCTCATTATACTTTTCTGCTACCTATTGCAAAAGGAAAGAATAAAACTTGTATATAACACTGTAATACAGGTTTTACCATGTCTATGTGAGGTCTAACAGAGTCAATGTTTGTTATGAAGATTTTATGATAATATATATTAAAATTTTATAGAATTTAACTTCCAGTAATGATAGTCACTTGTTTGCACTAGCCTAAAATAAAACCATTACAGAATGTGAAAAATATTAAATTTTAACCATTCCAAGGCATTATAGAGTAGCTAAAAGCAGACAGAAATGAGTGGGGAATCTACTCTTAAAGCAGAATTGGAACACTTTATGTCCCAATTTGCACAGGACTCAGATGGCAAAAATCCTCAGGCTACCAAAAAGAAATCCAAAATTAATCAGAGGCATAAAAGTAAATCTAAAATTACAAATTTTGGAAAAACTTAAAAGACTATCATCATGATCAAGGGATAGGTAAGGGTTTCTTTAGTAGAATGCATAAAAAATTCACAAAAGAAAAAAGGGAAATTAGATTTCAGTAAAATTTGAAAGGTCTGTCCATCAAAAGATACATTCAACAAAGTTAGTAGGATAGTTACACACGAGGAGAAAGTACTCTCCAAAGACATATTTTAAAAGGGAATTATATTGCCTAAAAATCAATAATATAAATATGCAAACTAATTAAAATGGGGTTTTGAAATCATTTGAAAAGATACTTTAGAAGAAAAGATATGCCAATTGTCAATATGCCCATGAACAGTGCTAGAAATCATTAGTCATCAGGGAGTGTAAAGTATATTGACAATGAGATACCATTACATGTCCACTGGAATGTCTAAAGTAAAAATGTAAAAACGCTGAAAACAACAAAAGTTTGTAAGGATATGTAATAAATAGAACTTTCATATAATCCTGATTCAGTCCTTTTGATTAAAAAAAATGTGACTTTCTTATACAGTTAAACAGGCAACTACTCTTTGATCCAGTGATTTCATTATTAATTCTATATCTAAGAGAAATTTTTTAAAATGTACGTTCAAAAGAAGGTGTTTATAATAATGCTCATAGCAGCTTCATTCACAATATCCCAAAACAGACAAAAAGATCAATTGTCCATTATCAGGATAACAGATAAATAAATTGAGATATCTTCTTATATATATAATAGATTATGACATCAATACAATAGAATGAACCACTGATACACACAACATGGATAAATCTTTACAGACATTTTTCTGGGGAAAAAACCACAACAGAATATCTAATTTTGATTCAATTATATGAAGTTATGCAACAGCAATGCAAGATTAAAAAGAAAACCAGAATAGTGGATTTTAAGAATATGTTGGGTTGAATATGAAGTGATACATGAGAAATTTGGGGGAGATATAAATATTCCATGCTATGATAAAGGTATATTTTCTAAAATTATATGCAGTTTAAATGCATATATATAAGATTAATATATTTCAGGTAAGTTAATTGTATTGATAATAATAATAACAAGAGTGATAGTATGAAGGTAGAGATTGCAAATGATGAAAGAGTGTTGATAATTGCTGAATCCATAATTATGAATACAGATAAGATTATTATACTATCCTCTTAATTGTGAATGTTTAAATTTTGCATAAAAAAGTAAACATCTATTGCTATAGTAAGCTGAATTGCTTTGCATTTCATATTCTTAGAAAAGGAGAGTGAAAAAAATGTAGAACTGTAACTGAAATTAATTGTATTAAAGAGTTTGAAAAATTATCTATAATTTGGTATGAATCCTTACTCTAATTTGGGGTATGAAAGGGTCAAGCAAGTGTAAATATCCAGGAATTCATTTTAGATGAAGACTTGAGAAAATCAGTGTCATAGGTTTGAAAATATGTTCATAAAAGTTCACACTAGCAATAAGATTTGCAGAAATAAGGAATGTGTAAGAATAGAAGGCTAGAGGGCTACCCACACAATGCTGAAGGTGGTTTGTATTTTGAGATCTGCAATAACTGAAACCAGAGAAAACTGAGATAAACAAATGAAAAAGAACTGCATGGTGACAGAGAGAGGGAAGAAAAAGTTTTTAACAGAGAGATGAACAACAGGCTAAACCGGTACAAAGGTTAAATAAACACTCCTCTGAGAACACTAGATTTTCCTACTGTTGGGTGATCAGCATTGCTTATTTATTTATTTATTTATTTATTTATTTATTTATTTATTTATAGCTTTGAAAGAGTCTCAGTACCTCAAAAAAGAAGAATTGACATTTCCAGTGACTTGATTTTCAGTGAATGGAACAAACCCTTTTAGAAGAGAATTAAAGAACAACCAACATAAAAATAGCCTTTAAAAGCCAGTTCTGAAAATATTTTTTGCTTTGTTTTAGTTTGAAAAATGGCCATTATTTAAAAGGTTAGGGTTTAGTTCACAAACAAAGAATATCCATGACACAATCCTATTGATGATGTGTTCATTTGGGTAATTTTTTCTTTATTTAAAACATATTCATTTGTTTTTATAAGTATATGAAGATGATCCTCATTATTCATACAAGGACAATACACTTATATGATCAACTGACTTTTGACAGAGCCTGTGCTCAAAATACTGAGTATACTATGAAAAAACAATGAACCTCAATACTGCTATCACTGTCACACTTTACACAAAACTGACCTGAATTAGATCATAGACCTAAGTGTAAAACAACACTGTAGTAACTCTAGAAGAAAATATAGGGGAGCATTGTATCAACTTGGAATAGGCAAGATTTTCTTAAGCTAAAAAATGCAATAATCATAGAAACAAACAAAAAAGTTTAGTAGTATGGACTACATAAAATTAGAACTTTCAGGAAAAGACACTGTTCAGAAAATGAACATGTAAGCCATACGCTTAGAGACATTACCCACAACACATATATCTGCAAAGGTAGTGTATACAGATTATGTAAAAACACAACTGAAAATTAGATTAGAAAAAACTATTAGAATATGCAAAATACTTGAACACTGACAAAAGTAAACATATGAATGGTTAATAAGTCCATGCAAGTATGTTCAATATGGAGCTCCAGATTCAGATTCAAAATATAAAGAGCTTGGAAACTGTCATTTTCAGGATTATGGCAAATCTGGAGAAACAGTTGAATACAGAAAGTGACAGCTAAGATCGGCTTATCTGAAGCAAAACCGCTAGAGCCATACAATAAATGGTAACTTTGATGAATTACTGGAGGCAGAGTGTCGACTGTTGGGAGAATGAGAAACTCTTAGGGTCCTATTTTTAGGAAAGTACAACTTCAGGAACCACAACAGGATCTCCTGGTAAAAAGCAAAGGAAAAAAAAAAAAAAAAAAAAACCACAAATAAACCCCTTCTGTTTCTGACTGAGGGAGGGGGAAATGAACTATTTTAAATATGCCTGAAGTGCACTCCATAGTAGCGGAACTTCACTTCATTAGCAGTGGAAAAGAAAGACTTTGGCAGAGCTTCATCCAATCTGATAGAATGGAAATTACTAAATCCTACCACCTCTAGCCTACCTGTCTCATCTAAAGGGGTGAGGGGATGGGGCGCCTGGGTGGCACAGCGGTTAAGCGTCTGCCTTTGGCTTAGGGCATGACCCCGACGTTATGGGATCAAGCCCCACGTGAGGCTCCTCCGCTATGAGCCTGCTTCTTTCTCTCCCACTCCCCCTGCTTGTGTTCCCTCTCTCACTGGCTGTCTCTATCTCTGTCTAATAAATAAATAAAATCTTTAAAAAAATAAATAAATAAAGGGGTGAGGGGAAAGCTTTAAGCTGAGAAATATTTAATAAATGTCACAGATCAGGGACACAGGCTCACTAAAAGATTTGAGACTTAATCAGAGGATCACAGAACACTTTCCCTCCACTTCCACATTACCAGCACATTAATAGAGCTCCAGCATAACAGCAATGGCTCCCTGTGGAAAGATATCCAAGGCCCGAATTATTTTTAAGAAGGACATTCCCTAGCCAGATTAACAAAAAGATTCATATTAAATAGCTTATTTACCTCAGTTCCCATTTCTTCATACATCATGTCTGACTTTGAACAAAGAATTATGCCATGCTAAAAGGCAGTACCAAACACCATTTGAAGACGGGATAGAGACAGAATTATCATGCAAACACTAATGAAAAGAAAGCTGGGGTAGTTGTTTTATTTTCAGACAATGCAGCCTTCAGAACAAGAAAGATTATCAGTGATAAAGAAGGATATTACATATTGATAAAGGGTCACTTCTCAAAGAAGACATAACAATCCATAATGTGTTTGCACCTAATGACAATACATCCAAATGTGAGGCAAAACTTACAGACTTGCAAAGAGACATAGTTAAATCCATTATTATACTCCATTGACAGATGACTATAAAGAAAATGTTATATATGCAAAGAAGGGGCTATTATTCATCTAGGAAAAGAAGGAAATCCTGCCACTTGCAATAACATGGATGAACCTAGAGGACATTCCACTGACTGAAATAAGTCAGTGACAGAAAGACAAATACTGCATGATTCCACTTACATTAGGTATTTAAAATAGTCCAATTCAGAGAAGCAGAGAATAAAATGGTGGTTGTCAGATGCTATCGGGAGAGGGAGATGGGGAAGTGTTTTCCTTTTTAAATTATCCCCAGCTTTATTGTGGTATGATTGACAAAAGTTGTATATATTTAGGTTGTACAACATAATGTGTTTTTTAAGGTGTACAACAATCTAATGATTTTATACTACTAAAAAATGACTACCACAACCATCCATTACCTCACATAGTTACCTCTTTTCAATGGTGAGAATAATTAAGATTTATTCTCTTAGCAAATTCCAAGTATATAATACAGTACTATTAACTATAACCATCAGGCTCTACAATAAATCCCCAAAACATATTTATCTTTTAACTGGAAGTTTGCATTCTTCCACTAATATTTTTCTATTTCACCCACTTCCCAGGCTTCGGTGACCACAGTTCTATTCTCTGGTTCTTCAAATTTGACTTTACAGATTCCACATATTAATAAGATCATACAGTATTTGTCTTCCTGTGTTTGGCTTATTTCGTTTAGCATAATGCCCTCAAGGTCTATCTGTGTTGTTGCATGCGGCAATATTTCTTTCCTTTTCATGGCTGAATAATATATATTTTCCATTGTATGTATACACATATACCATATTTTCCTTATCCATTCATTGATGGACACCTAAGTTGTTTTCATATTTTGGTTATTTCAATTTACTTAAAATTTCTATTATGTAGGATAAACAAGTTCTAGAGATTTGGTATACAACATAGTACCTATAGTTAACAGCCTGTATCACGCAAACTTTGAAATATGATAAGAGGATAGATCTCATGTTGTGTTCTTACAACAACAACAAAGAAATACCACAAAGAACAAACATAAAGAAACTTTAGGAGGTGATGGATATTCTTAGTATCTTGGTTATAATGATGTTATATCATGGGTATATGAATATATCCAAACTCATTAAAACTTATACATTAAATATATCAAACAATATTCCTTTTTTTTAATTATGAAAGGAAATTTATTTCAAAAGCATGAGGGAACATTAACATTTGCACAAGGTGATAGCAGGTGTCTTGCAAAAGAAAAAAAAATTCATGGGCTGAAGTTTTCATTCAAACTTTTGAAGCAAAAATAATCTAAGTTGTGCACTATTGCCTTAGAAAAGGTGAGGGGAACGATGAGTTGGTAAAGTAAGAAACACAGTCAACTCAGTATTAAACTTGAGAAAGTAAAGTCACTGCTGCTCAGCTTTGAGTTTACAAATATGCTTTAAGAGGGAAAAAGAGGAAAATTTACACTTAATGTTCAAATTTATATAACTGTAGTCCCACTACAATATCTGTACTTGAAATGACTTTAGGCCACTTCAAGCCATATGCCTAAGTAGAAGAAGCCAATTTGAAAACCTATGACTTTAATTCTATACAACTCTGGAAAAATAGAAACTACAGCGACAGTAAATTAATCAGTGGTTGCCAGGGTTTAGAGCAAGGGGTAAAGAGATGAAGCACAGAATTTTTTTAGGGTAGTAAGGGTGAGTCTATAAGGTTGGGTGCAAGGCATAACACATTTGTCGAAACTTACAGAACTTTACATGACAAAGTATACACTTGAATGTATGCAAAATGAAGGACAGAGTAATTTGGGAGGTTAGGAGATTCTAGATATGAACTGAGACTATGACAAGAGAATCTTAACTATATTACAAGTGTATGAAACAAACTCACCAAAGCTTGTTGGCTGATGTAAGTAACTTTGGAAATGAGTAAAATTGTGAGATGAAGATGGAAAAAAAAGAACCTGCTCATAAGCTCTGTCTCATAATTGATAAAGTTGTTCTCTGGGGCTGTATGAGGTTAATAATTCTTATACTGCTACACTTGTATACTTAAAGAACCATTATGTATATGAATTGCAGATGGTAGGATCCAGGTTTCTTTCTCACAGTTGCAGTAGGAATCCAGAGATAAAGAAAGAAAAAAGGCTGAAATGATCCAGATGGCAATGGTTTAGAGTCGGAAACATCAGTATAAACTCATGTTTAGCTTAATTTCAATATAGGACGTTACATAAAGAAATATAGATATGTATATATACATCAGTTAGTATGCCACATATATTTATTTTTTCCATTAGATGAGAGGGCCTAAAACAAATGACACTTCAGTAGCAATGAGCCTACCAAGAGTCCAGATCTGGCTTTCTAGTATCATTCTCCAAGAAAGAAATCAGGGCTTCTTAGAGATATGACTAATTCTACATATAAGAAAGGGGCTATTCAAGTTGAGCCTGGTGTATTTGTAATGCTAAAGAGTTAACTCAAACAAACAAAAACAAACAGAAAGAAGCATCAGAGTTGGAAATACAGAGAACAAACTGATGGTGCCTGGGGGTGGTGCAAAATGGGTGAAGAGGAGTGGGAGATACAGGCTTCTAGTTATGGAATGAATAAGTCATGGGAATAAAAGGTACAGCATAGGAAATAGAGTCAGTCAATGGTATTTAATAGCATTGCCAGTGCCAAATGATAGTTACACTCGTGGTGAGTATACCAATAATGTATAGAGTTGGTGAATCACTAGTCTGTATCCCTGAAACTAATGTAACATTATGTGTCAACTATACTTAAAAAAAAAAAAAAAGATGAAGAAGAAGAAGAAGAAAGGAAGAGAGAAAGAAAGAAAGAAAGAAAGAAAGAAAGAAAGAAAGAAAGAAGAAAGAAAGAAGAAAGCAAGCCAAAGGTACACAAGAGCCAAGTGAGAGAGCTCCCAGTAGTCAAAGCTGGAACAATTTGAGCAAAATAAATAAATAAATTAGTATGAGATTGTAACCTAAAGTCTAAAATAAATGTCCATGAGTTTATACTGACATGAATAATTAATTGAATAAATTAATAAATGGGATGAAAAGACAAATCTCCCAGGCTGAGATTTTAAATAATTTATGTGCATACCACCCCGAAGGAGTGACAGTTTGACTCTCCATCACTTCTGGGATGGCTGAGTTTATTAATTTCTATTCAAAGTTAAGAGCAAAGGAGAGGGAGAGGGAAGAATAACTTTAAGGTGGAGAAATCTCAGAAGTACTATCTGAACCAGGTGATCAATGTCAAAATCAACAGTCATAAATCATGGTGATAGTTTTTGCCTTTCATATGATGTAATGAAAATGGCATTTTCCCTCTGTGCTCTTTATCCCAATAATTCATATTACCAGTCTCACCATAATAAGATATTGGATAAATTCTAATAATGGGCATTCTACAGCATACCAGACCAGTGCTCCTCAAAATAGATAAGGTCATCAAGAACAAAGAAAGTCTGAGAAACTGTCATGGTCAAAAGGAGTCTAATGAGACATGACAAACTAAATAAAATGTGACATCCTAGTTGGGATCATGGAACAGAAAAGGGATATCAGGCAAAAACTAAGAATATATGAATAAAGTATGGACTTTAATGATGTGTCAATATCCAATTGCTTATTGTAACAGATATCACATTAATGTCAGATTATAGGAGAAACTATGTGCACTGTATAAGGGAACTCAACACTATCTTTTTTTTTTTTTTTTTTAATGATTTTTTATTATATTATGTTAGTCACCATACAGTACATCCCCGGTTTCCGATGTAAGGCTCGATGATTCATTAGTTGTGTATAACACCCAGTGCACCATGCAATACGTGCCCTCCTTACTACCCATCACCGGTCTATCCCATTCCCCCACCCCCCTCCCCTCTGAAGTCCTCAGTTTGTTTCTCATAGTCCATAGTCTCTCATGTTTCATTCCCCCTTCTGATTACCCCCCCACCTTTATCCCTTTCCTCCCCTACCGATCATCCTAGTTCTTATGTTCCATAGATGAGAGAAATCATATGATAGTTGTCTTTCTCTGCTTGACTTATTTCACTTAGCATTATCTCCTCCAGTGCTGTCCATGTTGTAGCAAATGTTGAGAACTCGTTCTTTCTGATAGCTGAGTAATATTCCATTGTATATATGGACCACAACTTCTTAATCCAGTCATCTGTTGAAGGGCATCTCGGCTCCTTCCACGATTTAGCTATTGTGGACATTGCTGCTATGAACATTGGGGTGCATATGGCCCTTCTCTTCACTACGTCTGTATCTTTGGGGTAAATACCCAGTAGTGCAATGGCTGGATCATAGGGTAGCTCAATTTTTAACTTTTTAAGGGACCTCCACACTGTTTTCCAGAGTGGCTGTACCAACTTGCATTCCCACCAACAATGTAGGAGGGATCCCCTTTCTCCACATCCTCTCCAACAATTGTTGTTTCTTGCCTTGTCTATTTTTGCCATTCTAACTGGCGTAAGGTGGTATCTCAGTGTGGTTTTGATTTGAATTTCCTTGATGGCTAATGATTTTGAACATTTTTTCATGTGTCTGTTAGCCATTTGTATGTCTTCATTGGAAAAGTGTCTGTTCATATCTTCTGCCCATTTTTTGATTTGTTTATTTGTTTCTCGTGTATTGAGTTTGAGAAGTTCTTTGTAGATCTTGGATACCAGTCCTTTATCTGTAGTGTCATTTGCAAATATATTCTCCCATTCCGTGGGCTGCCTCTTAGTTTTTCTGACTGTTTCCTTGGCTGTGCAGAAACTTTTAATCTTGATGAAGTCCCATAAATTCATTTTATCTTTTGTTTCTCTTGCCTTTGGGGATGTGTCATGAAAAAGGTTGCTTTGGCCGATGTCGTAGAGGTTGCTGCCTATGTTCTCCTCTAGAATTTTGATGGATTCCTGTCTCACATCGAGGTCTTTCATCCATTTGGAGTTTATTTTTGTGTATGGTGTGAGAGAGTGGTCAAGTTTCATTCTTTTGCATGTAGCTGTCCAATTTTCCCAGCACCATTTATTGAAGAGACTGTCTTTTTCCCACCGGATGTTTTTTCCTGCTTTATCAAATATTAGTTGCCCAAAGAGCCGAGGGTCCATTTCTGGGCTCTCTATTCTGTTCCATTGGTCTATGTGTCTGTTTTTGTGCCAGTACCATGCTGTCTTTGTGATCACAGCTTTGTAGTACAGCTCGAAATCCGGCATTGTGATGCCCCCAGCTTTGTTTTTCCTTTTCAACAGTTCCTTGGAGATTCGGGGCCTTTTCTGTTTCCATACAAATTTAAGGACTATTTGTTCCAGTTCTTTGAAAAATGTCCTCGGTATTTTGATCGGGATAGCATTGAAAGTGTAGATTGCTCTGGGTAGCATGGACATTTTAACTATGTTAATTCTTCCAATCCATGAGCATGGAATATCTTTCCATCTTTTTATGTCTTCCTCAATGTCTTTCAAGAGTGATTTATAGTTTCTAGAATATAGGTCCTTTACGTCTCTGGTTAAGTTAATTCCAAGGTAACGTATGGTTTTTGGTGCTATTGTAAATGGGATGGATTCCCTAATTTCTCTTTCTTCGGTCTCGTTATTCGTGTATAGAAATGCAACTGATTTCTGAGCATTGATTTTGTATCCCGCCACGTTACTGAATTGCTCTATAACTTCTAATAGTTTGGGAGTGGCTTCTTTTGGGTTTTCCATATAGAGTATCATGTCATCTGCAAAGAGAGACATTTTGACTTCTTCTTTGCCAATTTGAATACCTTTGATCCCTTTTTGTCGTCTGATTGCTGTTGCAAGGACTTCTAGTACTATGTTGAATAATAGTGGCGAGAGTGGGCATCCTTGTCGAGTTCCTGATCTTAAGGGAAAGGCTTCCAGCTTTTCCCCATTGAGAATAATATTTGCAGTAGGCTTTTCATAGATGGCTTTTATGAGATTGAGAAATGTACCTTCTATTCCTACACTCTGAAGGGTTTTAATCAGGAAAGGATGCTGTATTTTGTCAAATGCTTTTTCGGCATCGATTGAGAGGATCATATGGTTCCTGAGTCTTTTCTTGTTGATATGATGTATCACGCTGATTGATTTGCGAATATTGAACCACGCTTGCATCCCAGGTATGAATCCCACTTGATCGTGATGGATAATCCTTTTAATGTACTGTTGGATTCTATTAGCAAGTATCTTGTTGAGGATTTTGGCGTCCATATTCATTAGGGAAATCGGTCTGTAATTCTCCTTTTTGAGGGGGTCTTTGCCTGGTTTGGGGATCAAGGTAATATTGGCCTCATAGAATGAGTTTGGTAGCTTTCCTTCTGTTTCTATTTTTTGAAATAGCTTTAGGAGAATAGGTATTATTTCTTCTTTGAATGTTTGGTAGAATTCCCCAGGAAAACCGTCCAGGCCTGGAGTTTTGTTATTTGGAAGGTTGTTTATCACTGACTCAATTTCTTCATAATTAATTGGCCTGTTTAAGGAATCAATTTCTTCCGGTTTCAATCTTGGTAGTTTATAGGTTTCCAGGAAGGATTCCATCTCTTCCAGATTGCTTAGTTTATTGGCATATAGCTGTTGATAAAAATTTCTAATAATCCTTCCAATTTCAATGGTGTTCGTCGTGACCTCTCCTTTTTCATTCATAATTTTAATAATCTGGGTCCTTTCTCTTTTCTTTTGGATAAGTCTTGCCAGTGGTCTGTCAATTTTATTGATTCTCTCAAAGAACCAGCTTCTAGTCCTGTTGATCTGCTCTACTGTACTTCTGGTTTCTGCTTGATTGATTTCAGCTCTAATTTTGGTCAACTGCTTCCTCGTGCGTGGATTAGGCCTGTCCCTCTGTTGCTGTTCCAGCTTCTTGAGGTGAGAATATAAAAACTGCATTTTAGATTTTTCTATTCTTTTGAGTGAGGCTTGGATGGCTATGTATTTCCCCCTTAGGACTGCCTTTGCAGTATCCCATAGGGTTTGGACTGTTGTATTTTCATTCTCATTGGTCTCCATAAATTGTTTTATTTGATTTTTGATTTCCTGGTTTATCGAGTCATTCCTGAGCAGAATGGTTCTTAGTCTCCAAGTGTTTGAGTTTCTTCCAAATTTTTCCTTGTGGTTGAGTTCCAATTTCAGAGCGTTGTGGTCTGAGAATATGCAGGGGATAATTTCAATCTTTTGGTATCGGCTGAGACCTGTTTTGTGTCCCAGAACATGGTCTATTCTTGAGAATGTTCCATGGGCATTAGAATAGAATGAGTATTCTTTGGTTCTGGGGTGTAGTGTTCTATATATATCTATGAGGTCCAACTTGTCGAGTATGGCATTCAAAGCCTTTGATTCTTTGCTTAGTTTTTGCCAGGGTGTTCTGTCTATTTCTGATAGTGGAGTGTTGGGGAACTCAACACTATCTTAACAATTTTTATGTAAATATAAAATTGTTCTAAAATAGTGTTTATTAAAATATATTCAACAACATTAGAATTCTGAGAAACGAAAACTAAAGCCTTTAGAATGGCTAAAATTTGAAAGCCTCACAATATTAAATGCTGACAAGTATGTAGTACAAACCAAGCTACACTGTTGGTAGCTGTGTCAAACTTGCAACCACTTTGGAAACCAGTGTGGCAATCTTAAAAAATTAAAAATTCACCTACCATGATTTACTCCCAAGCATTTATCCAAGAAAGAAGGTAGTATCATGAAAAGCCTTACACCATTGTTTTGGGCTTCTTTAAAATCCATAATCCCCTAAGCTGGAAATGATGGCATTGTCTATTAATGAGAAGAATAAACAAATCTAATTGTGTTATATTCATAAAAAGAAACACTACTGAGAAATAAAAAGAAACTAACTACTGGTATAGGTTATGACACAAATGAATGCTACAAACTTTTGTAGAGAGAAGTCACAAAATGGTCCCAGAATGATAGATTCTGTGTACCTCTGTTTATTTGATATTCTAGAAATGACAGAACTATTTTATAATGACAGAAATAAGGTTATTTGTTGCTTGGGGTTGGTTGTGGGTAGGAAAGGGTATTGACTTACTAGAGCCCCAAGCGAAATTTTTGAGGAGATAAAAATATTCCTATATTGATTGGGGTGGTAGTTATATGTGTATGTGCATTTGTCAAAGTCATTGACTTATTTACTTAAAATGTGTGCATTTTAAGAAAATCATTTCACAATAAAATTCATTTTAAAAAATGGAAGGAGTTAAGCATAAAAAATATAATTTCCTGAGTTTCTTATATTTTGGCATCCTTTTGTATAACTTTCATCCTACAACTTTTACAGAATATTTGATTCTTTCAGATTATAATGATATATTGATATTCTTTCTAGTTTATTCAAGTGATCATTTGTTTATTTTCCATACCAAATTGATATAGCAGATCTATATTTATACCTATCTATACATATATATTCATAGATACTTAAAACATCATGTAGAGGAATGAAAAGTTACTAAAACCTCTGTTTGATACATTATGAACATGATGGTACACATAGGATGAGAGACTGTATAAATGAACATCAGATGACATATTTTTTCAGTAAAAGCAATATATTTGGTTCTATAAACAGCTGCAAAATGGATTAATATTAAATTTCCTTTTAATCTCCCCTTTGTAATCCTGATTTGAGTTCATATGTTTGTCAGAATTGGCTACTGTAGGGAATGTGTTTGGAGACTAACGTAATTTCCATTTCTTAAGAAAATAAATGCATACCTATTGAAAGTCTCTAATTCATCGCCCCAGTCTGTTTCCCCTTAAAGTCGATATCCTAAGGGTTTTCTAAGCCTGGAAAGTGGGAGTTCTGAGGTTAGATCTATAAGCATCAATTTGCAGTTTTATTTATTTTTTAATAGGAAATTTAAAATTGCACAATATTGACATTTTTAATATCAAATTTCCTTAGATCACACAGTAAGTATTATATAACACAAATACGGGTAACAGGGGCGCCTGGGTGGCTCAGTCCGTTAAGCGTCTGCCTTTGGCTCAGGTCATGAACTTGGGGTCCTGGGATGGAGCCTGCTCAGCAGGGAGTCTCCCTCTCTCTCTCTCTCTCTCTCTCTTTCTGCCCCTCCCCCGCCACTCCTGTGTGTGTGTGTGGGGGGGTGCATGTGTGCGTGCCTTCTCTCTTTCAAATAAATAAAATATATATTTTTTTAAATATGTGTAACAAAAATGTGAGAGAAGGAAGAATTAAAGATGACACCTAAGATTTTGATTTTGTGATTTTCTTGAATAGCTGGGAAACGATACAATTCAGTAAGACAGTGTTTAAAGATGCAAGGAAGGTTCAGGAAGAAGGCTAAAGATCTTTACATGTCACAAATTGAACTTCTTACTGCACAGTTGTGGGAATTGTGGTACTGAGAGATTGGAGAGATTGAGAATATTCCTGAAGTCATATAATTATTCACTACAAATCTGGGGACTTTAAATTATTCATCTGTTGCTCTTTCTGCTCTATTCTCAATGGACACATGCAGTCACAATCATCACCTCATCTAATCCCCAGAGACTCTAATTCAGTACTTTTGGGATGAAATTCAACTATGTGTTTTTCAAATAGAATAGAAAAAAGAATGTTGGCAATGTTGGCGTGCTCACCAGGTTTGGAATGGCTGCATTGTACTATGTAAAATTATCTAACATATGAGTCTTTAACTATCTCTTAAAATAAATGCATTTAATATTCAACTTTATTTTTATTCTGTATGAAAACCTGGATGTTTCACCATATTTGGCTCTTTTTTTTTTCCATTTAAATAACATCCTCACATGATTTAAAGGTTACTGTAAAATCAGAAACATGATTCTCCTATGTTATCAGACCATATCCAATTTTCTCAGTCCCACAACTTCCATTTACAAATAGAAAAATGTCCCTGTCCTAAAGAAGAATGAAATACAAAACCCGTCTACAATATTCCTTCTATATTGCCCTGAAAATGAAGGTGAAAAATACTAGCAAAAAGCAGAAACCATCTTGCAGAAATAATGGAGAAATTGGAAATATAACATTCAACTTTAAAAATGAAAAATTCTGGTGATAAAAATAAATCCATTTGAGAATATCATTTTTTTTTTAAGTCAGATCTTTTGGTTGCAAGAAAAGAACTTCAACTAAGTTGGCTCAGCTAAGGGGCACCTGGGTAGCACAGTCGTTAAAGCGTCTGCCTTCGGCTCAGGGCGTGATCCCGGCATACCGCGATCGAGTCCCGCATCGGGCTCCTCCCCTGTGAGCCTGCTTCTTCCTCTCCCACTCCCCCTGCTGTGTTCCCTCTCTCTCTGGCTGTCTCTCTGTCACATAAATAAATAAAATCTTTAAAAAAAAAAAAAAAAAAGCTGGCTCAGCTAAAAAGAGGAAGATGAAGTAAAACAAGTCTCAAGAATAAAACAAATTAAAGGTCAATAAAGGAATGTAGCCAAGTCCTGTGTTATGCAAACAGAGTAGATATTGATATGTTAAAATTCTTTTCTCACTAGGGCCAAGTAATCAACCAATCTTGCTCTCTCTCTCTCTCTCTCTCTCTCATTCTCTCTTGTTTCTTGCCACATCAGGGGGCTACCCACTTCTTTCTTTCCAGTCTATACCAGTTTTCTCAAGTCCCTCATGTTCTTAATGGTTCACTGTAAACTCCCAGTCCAGTTAAGTGTTACAAGCGTTCAGTTGCACGGTGCACTGCCACCTATAGCCCCATTTCTTTCTTTCTTTCTTTTTTAATAGCCCCATTTTTTTTTTTAAGATTTTATTTATTTATTTGACAGAGATAGAGACAGCCAGCGAGAGAGGGAACACAAGCAGGGGGAGTGGGAGAGGAAGAAGCGGGCTCCTAGCGGAGGAGCCCGATGTGGGGCTCGATCCCAGAACGCCGGGATCACGCCCTGAGCTGAAGGCAGACGCTTAACCACTGTGCCACCCAGGCGCCCCAGCCCCATTTCTTAATTCAAATTTTTGAGCAAAACAGTAAGAGGAGGAGAGCCTGAGTTTGTGAATTATTTGAAAAAAGTATGGTTAGATCGGTCTCTTATTATTTTTTTATTTTTCACTGATTTACCTTCTAGTCTTTAGTATGGCCTATCAGAACATGCAGGGTCTGGCAACTGCCTCTTAACTAGTTTCATTTCATGATGCTCTACACCTTCTCTATGTGCCTTCCCATCCTCATCCTCTCCATGCCCCCCCCTTTTTTTTCCCATTTCTCAACAATATGTTTTTTTCAGCTCAAGGCCTTTAAATATGTACATTTTTCTTCCTGGAATGCTTTTCATACCTCTCCTACTCACTTTCTAGTTAATTCCTACTTATTCAGGTAGATTTGATAATTGAGAAAATAATAGTTAAAGGCTGATTCCCTTTTTAAAGAAAATCACCTGTTTCAATAGTCAACTGAAAATTATGTGTTTTCTTCTTAAAGTATAAAAATCAAGATAAAAGGGATCATACCTTTCTTCTTCACTTAAGTATTCCTAGAATAAAGGTAAGTATCCAGCAAATATCTACTGAGTTGATGGATTAGGGCATACATGAACAGATGAATGGATGAGTAAACACATTTTATCCAGTAAAATTCAGTTGCTGGAACCACATGCCAAGCATGTGATTATTTGGTTTTATTTAGTGTGTTCCTTTTGCTAGTTCCTCCTTTTGCTAGTTCCTGTAATTTACCTATGAAGCCCAAGTCTGGACATGTAACAACAAATATCACATAATTGGCACAATATCTTTCCCATTCTAGTTGTATATGCAGTGCTGGTAAAAATAATAAAAGAATAACAATATTTTATTGAATGCCACTGTGCCAAATTCTAAGTGCTTTATATTGCTCAAGAAAAACCTCACCATACTTCCAGATACACATTCTTAAATTACTGGGATTATTCATGACGTGAATAATGTGAAGTGGAAATCACTATTATCCTTCTTAGATACATTTTTGGGGTCTAGGTGAATATCACAATTTCTGTGCAGGTTTATCTTTCCCATTGCTAAGTGAATTCTTCCTGCCAGACACAGGGTCATGCAATCACAATCCCAACTCAGTCTTGAGGACTGCAAAATATCATGTGGGGCTACCTGAAGGGGAAAGAAAAATTGTTTTCTTTAAAAATTAGTAATGACCTAGATGGTTTTCCTAAACCTAAACTTTCCAAGTTATACTGATTGCCACAATAGTGACGTAAACTATTCATGTGGGGAATGAGAAGTTGTCAAGTGGGTTCTGAAACAGTGGTTTAAAGATACTGTGCCAGGAGGAATTAAGTTGGCTGAAATCAGGCACATGAAATTAAAAATTTTGTATCTAAGAACCCAGGTTGAATATTGCAATGAGTAGAAGTAAAGCCAAAAAACAGAGTGAGATGTAAATTAGATAACCAGCAACAAAATTACGGATGAGTTTAGCTGCAAGTAGGAACTAATTCTGATACTGCACCCTATCCATCTCCCCTGCCATCGGTCTTTCGTATTGATCATTGTGAGACAATGAGCAAGGGAGAAACATCCATTAGGAGCCAACATGTCTATAAGTGATACAAAATACATCTCCCAATTGAGAGAAATTGAGAATTAGTTTCCAGGTTTATCACTGAGCTGGAATTAGCTTCTACATGTTTTTAATCATTTAGGATTTTTAAGATCATTTAAATCTTTGTTATTATTAATAAATCACTTAATTTTTTGTTATTAAAGACTAATGATGATTTTATTATATATTATGTATTTCAGGTATTTCTGAGAGATTGCACCAGAGCAGCTCAAGAGAACTCAAATTAGATAAAAAATCTCAGTGTAGGAAAAGAAAATTATTTTATCTATATTAATTGTTTATTTTGTCTCCATGTCAGCTTTCACTAACAAAGTAAGACAGATTGCTCACCTAAGCACATTTCCTCTGGAAGAGAGGAGAAATGCATCTCTTGGTTTACTACCTTCAAATGTACACACAAGTCTCCAGGAAGGGGAAGAAAAGAATTCTTTATGTTTTCAAATCTTTTCAGAGGTGTCTAACTTTATAGAAACACTCTTTTAATCTTCTAAGGCATGTTTACTATTTAAACAGGTGCTTTTGCTTCAAAGATCTAAACCAGGCAGAAAAGTGCAAATATTCAAGGTAAATTGTCTCCCAACAGATTCACTCTTGGTTTCCATACTGTTCAAGTCCTTGGTAAACTTTCCCATGCAAATACTATTCCATCAGATTCTCTGATTAATCTAACACAGGCTAGTACAAAAGTTATTCAGTTTGTTTATATGGCACTTAAAGCTACTGTCAGCAGGAATCCTGGCTATGGATGTGCACCTCTAGAACATAGTATTTGTCCACATTTACAACCTGGCAGTTACTCTTCTATAGATTATTTCATACTGATACTCCCTTATGATGGCTAATTTTATCTGTCAACTTGACCACACCATGAGATGCCCAGATATTTGGTCAAATATTATTCTGGGCATATCTGTAAGGATGTTTCTGGATGAGATTAACGTTTAAGTCAGTGGACTAAGTAAAGCATATTACTCTCCCTAATGTGGGTGGGCCATATCCAATCAGCTGAAGGCCTAAGTAGGAAAACAAAAACAAAAAAAGGCTGATCTTCCCAGGAGTAGGAGGGAATTCCTACCTGATTGCCTAGAGCTGGACTACCAGTTTTTTCCTGTCTTCTGACTTGAACAGAAACATCCCTTTGTAGGTCTCAAACCTGCCAGCCTTCACACTGGAACTTATACCAATCAGTTATCCTGGCTCCACAGTTTGTATAATGCAGATCTCAGAATCTGTCAGCCTCCATAATCATTTGAGCCAATTCCCTACAATAAATTTCCATATATATATTTATATATATATATATATATACACACAGATAGCTATAGATACATATCCTGTTAGTTCTCTTTCTCTGAAGAACCCTAATACACTCTTTGCTTTCTCAATTTTTTTCTCATCACAATCAACTTTCCTCGCCTGATAGGATGCTGCTTACATGATAAGAACATTGGCAGTGAAAATAATGTGGTATAGGGCACACTTCTTTTATGATTCCTTTGTTCACAACATTGCCATTCTGTGTTGGAAAGGCAATATCACACTCTTAATAAAGGAATAGTAGTTACCAAAAGGAATCCAATGTTCTTTTAAGGAAAGGAAGAATAGTTGAAAACCACTTCATTTCTGAGAATCCCCATAACTCAATGGAAAAATAACAAGAGATGTTAAGCTTTCTACAGAGGCAAATCTCAAAAACAATAAATCACCTACTCTTACTTGTATCTGCTCAGGACCACTTGTCAAGTAGAGTAGCTTCCTGCTTTAAAATAACAAAGTGCAAACCTCTTCGTTTATCTCTTTAAGAAAACTATTTCCTTCCCTCTGGATTTGGTTTTATCCTTTGATTCACCTCTCAGCCTAGCAAATGATCCATGTGATGTGTTATTCCTACAGTCTTAAGTTAGTAAGTCTAGACTGACACAATAGGAAAACTTCATAAGGACAGTTTGAGGTGATCTGTGGAGTAACAATGACAGTCCCTTCTGAGATCTCCCCACTAGTGTGTCAATCAGAATGAGTGTTCCTCTGGTAACCCAGTGCATAAATACGAAATGAGATCACTTCTCTAAGAGTAGAAGGCATTCATTTTGAGAGAAAATTAAACCCACTTTATTACTAAGGACAGAAAAATATTCTTGAAATGAACATAACCTGACAGTCTGCTGTCTACAACAGATCCAGGTTTACAATATTATGCAGAGCAGGGTCAATTCAAAATCTGCTTCCCACCCACACTGCCTACAAACAGCTTAAACTGCACCAATCATTCTCAATCTTGCCTGCTCATTAGAATGAACAAAATGTAAAAAGGAAAAAGTATTGAGAATAGACACCCCAAGACATATGGGGTAGGCTTACCATGTATTAGCAATATATGAGGTGGGACCTGAGCTGCAGAAATCTCTTTTGGCTCCTCATGTATCAATGGAATTGAGAACTATTGGTCTCCAGGAGCTTAAAAAAAAAAAAGGGAAAGAAAGAAAAAGTTCTAAACAAAAAAATACACAAAACCCAAGAGAAACATTTTATTATATTACATTAGAAAACATCATAAGTACAATTTATTAATATGCCAGAGGGAAAAGAAAGAGAGAACATTTTTATATACCAAATGCTATTCTTCCCATTATTTCAATAAATAAGCATATGCCCCTGAGTGATGTGAGATGGAAGAAATGGATGTACTGTTCCTTTAGCAGGTTTCAGTTCCCACAACCTTCTATGTGGGGGCTTGACAAAATACTAAGAGTAAATATTTAAATTAATATTTAAATAAATTGTTCTTAGGACACAGTTTCTAAAATTAAGTCAACTGCCTTTTTGGTGCTCAGCCACAGAGTAACAATCTGTCCCAACCATAAAGAGAAAAACTGTGATACTGAATATATTGAAAGATATTATGTTCTTCAATGGGATAATTTTCTGAAGGACACTGACCACCCAATTGGAGGTCTTCAGTACCTTAATTAGCCCAACATGCACATATGATTTTCTCTAGGGCAGGCCAGGTCATATTCCCAGGCAGGGTTTTTTCTTTTTACTCATCTAGGTAGAAGGGAGACAACATATTCTTACTATACTGTATAAGCAAAACTCACAGGGTAAGTGAGGTTATACTCATAATTCATTAGCTATAATATAACTTCTCATTTTATTTATAGGAAAGATACCAACAGATTTAAAGGGGAAAATTAAGAGTTATTACTATATTTGTCACTGAGTTGTTACAATGTTTTAGCCTAGACTCAAATTTCTGGGACAGCTTTTAAGTCAAGTTACAAAGCATAAAGGGATTTGATCATATTGATATCACCAGTGGGTGAAGTTTGGAATTGTCACTTGAGAGGTGATTGTCATTTGTATTGGCCTTGAAATTTCTCGTTATTTCTAACAGCATGCAAGGGTGTTACAATCCTAAATTGACCAAAGAATCTTTTTTTTTTTCTTTAATGCTTCATCTTAAATGTTAAGAAGAAAAGCTTTCTCAAACTTACTGCAAATAAAATACCAATCTGTCATGTTTTTATATTGCCACTGATTGTATTAACCAAGTGCCATCTACTGTGTTTGGAGTCATTGTTAATCATTGTTAATCATATCTATCATCTAGATACTTCTAGAAGTACAAGCCTTGATCACTGCAGCAGTGGTTTTATTTCTGATATAAAAAGTAGGATATGTAGAGCATTTAAAATCAAGTTTTCTTATTTATACCATCACAACCAGTAGTAGTGTGATATGGTGAAGGCAACTAAGACTCAGAAACTCTCATAGATTTCTGGTTACTCCACCAACTAAGCTGCTTATTAACAGTTGAAATACAGGTAAAGGTAAGAAAAATCTGAAATTAGTATAGGAAGGAGAGTTGAATATCAGATATTGATTTAACACCATCTGTAATAACTACAATTAGGGTTATACTGAATATCTTGTTTCATAACTTTGCAGAGAGTGTGGATGGTCATGGCTTTGCTCGGGAGTCTATAATGTATCGGACTTAATGGAAGGTGCGTGGAAAGTATGCAATCTCTATGCGTAATTTCTTTCTGAGTCTCAGAACTATTGTCTAGAGAATTCTTTGCTGTGAAGAACTGCCCTGTATATTGTAGATTTAGCAGGAATCCTCACTAGATACCAGTAGCTGTCTTCCAGTTGTGACACACCCATCCCCTCCCTACACATACAAAGAGTCGATGATATTTATGAGTCTCCAAATTTTGACTTGCCTTAAACCCGTCCCTTTCCAATATTTCCAGTTTTCTTAGCCAATTAATTTCTATTTTGGCTTATGCTACTTTGATTTCTGTTTTTGTCACATTACAAGAAAGAGTCCCACTTTTACAATGATTATCCATACAATATCAGAACTTTATAAGCTAAACAGTGGTATTTAAGAGAAGACAACCAGAAAAAAGGTCTATGAAGAACACAGAAATAAAATACTGTACACAACAGGTCAAACCTAAATACCAAGGGGGAAAATCTCAATCATGAAGGGGAGGAGCCCCAGGTTGTCAGGTCAAAGAACCGGTAAGAATGAGATGAATAATGACAATGGTCCTATTTATATAAAGTACCACAGAATGAGGAAGTCGATCATTTTCCAGGTGAGCCTCAGGTAAGACCACAAACATATCCAACATCTAATTATAGCCTTGCAGAGGACCAAGCTACAGCCATACTCAGACTCCTGACCTGCAGGAACTATAAGATAATAGATATGTGTTGTTTTCATCTGCTAATATTGTGGTAATATTATTATGCAGCAGTAGATAACTTCTACAAATTTGGAATAGCATAGATGTGGTATTCTAAGGCTTAGGGAAACCAAAATATTAGAGAGTTTATCTTGTAAGACCCACTTACCCACCAGACAGGCAGGAGAGGACATACCTTTCACCATAGCTGTGATGGGGGCCCCAGAATTCTTGAAGGACTATATCGTGCCTCTTCAGTGTCAGAAATTTTTTTTAAGATTATTTATTTATTTATTTATTCATTTGAGAGAGAGACAGGGAGAGCACAAGCAGGGGGAAAGACAGAGGGAGAGGAAGAAGTAGACTCCCTGTTGAGCTGGGAGCCCAATGTGGGGCTTGATCCCAGGACCTGGAGATCATGACCTAAGCCAAAGGCAGACACTTAACCATCTGAGTCACCCAGGCACCCTGGTCAGAAATTATAGAGGGAAATTTTACTAGTGAAGTGAGGTGTCTAAACATAAAGGGGATGATGGAGTAGCAGGGGCTAAATGAAGGAAACTAAATCACTGAAGCAAGACAAAGGTACCACAAGAGCCTGGTCATTACAATAAACAGCAGAATCAAAACAGTGTCAGAATATTCTGACTCAGAGAACCATGGGACTGGCTGGTTGGTCACAGTGTTCCTAGCTATGAAGTAGATAAGTAGACTACTAATTTCTTATTGGATCTGTACAAATAGAAAAGCTCTAGGTCCAGTGAACAAAGGTCTGACTTAAGTCCCTAATACAGGGAGTCATAGTCCCTCAACCAATCCCCAGCTTGAGTCAGTTTACATATCCAGATCCCACTGAATAAAATGTAAGCTTGGTCCCCTTGAATAAGGACTCTTCCATAATGTCAAAATTATATTTTGAATCTTTCTTTTAATCTTCCTATGGACATTTAACAGAATCACTGTTCATCAGATTTTATAATATTACTAAAGTCCAATTGACACAAATTCTTGGATAACCAAAATGCCACTATGGTCCAATATTCTGAGCGAGGGTTTATGGAGGTCAGGAAATCAAGTTAATTTTTAACTTAAGTCTATCTCACACTGGCTTCAGTGACTCCCCAAACCTAGCTGGCATTTGCTTTTCCAGTTCTGGAATACATAAGTAGAGTAGACATATTTAGTATCTAGCAGAATCAACAAATACCTACATAGGTTATCTATTGCTGTATACCAATATTATACTAAATTTAGTGGCTTAAAACTATTTCACAGCTTTCTATTTCATAGTGCTTTTGAGTGTGGAGTCCATGCAAGTCTTAGCTGGATTACCTAAAACACTGTAATCAAGGTGTCATCCAAAGCCAGGTTCTCCTAGAAGCTCTACTGGACAAAGATGCCTTCCAGGCTCATACTGTTCTACAGCATTCAGTTCCAGCAGGTGTGTAGACTCAGGGTCATAGTTTCTTGCTGGATATCATGCAGATTGCCCTCAGTTTCTTACCATGTGACCCTCTCTATACAGCGGCACACAACATGGCAACTTGCTTCTACAATGGCAACAAGGGATTAGGAGGTGAGAAGAATAAAATAATAAGAGTTGAAGCCCTGCTATCGTCCAGAATATAAGAAGAGATAAAGAGTTTCCCACACAAACAAAAACTAAAGGAGTTTGTGACCACTAAACCAGCCCTGCATGAAATATTAAAGGGGACTCTTTGAGTGGGAAAGAAAGACTAAAAGCAACAAAGGCTAGAAAGAAACAGAGAAAATCTCCAAAAACAACAATTTAACAGGTAATACAATGGCACTAAATTCAGATCTATCAATAACCATTCTGAATGTAAATGAATTATATGCTCCCCATCAAAAGACCTAGGGTATTAGAATGGATAAAAAGACATGCTGCCATTAAGAGACTCATTTTAGACCTAGACCACCTGCAGTTTGAAAGATGGAGAACCATTTCTCATACCAATGAATGTCAAAAGAAAGCCAGAGTAGCCATACTTACATCAGACAAACTAGATTTTAAACCAAAGACTGTAACAAGAGATGAAGAAGGACACTATATCATCATAATAAAGGGATCTATCCAACAAGAAGCTCTGCAAATATGCTCCCAACTTGGGAGCACCCAAATACAAAAGCAATTAACAACAAATATAAAGGAACTCATTGATAATAATACAATAATAGTAGGGGACCTTAACACACCACTTATATCAACAGACAGATCATTTAAGCAGAAAATCAACAAGGAAGCAATGGCTTTGAATGATACACTGGCCCAGATGACTTAACAGATGTATTCAGAACATTTCATCCTAAAGCAACAGGATACACATTCTTTTTTAGTGCACATGGAACATTCTCCACAATAGATCACATACTAGGTTAAAAATCAGGCCTCAACCAGTACAAAAAGATTGAGATCATACCATGCATATTTTCCAACCACAATGCTATGAAACTTGAAGTCATTCACAAGAAAAAATTTGGAAAGACCCCAAATACATGGAGGTTAAAGAACATCCTACTAAAGAATGAATGATTGGATCAACCAGAAAATTAAAGAATAAATAGTAAAATACTTGAAGGCAAAACAAAGTGAAAACGTGACAACCCAAAAACCTTTAGGATGCTGCAAAAGTAGTCATACAAGGGTAGTATATAGCAATACAGACCTACCTCAAGAAGCAAGAGAAGTCTTGGGGCACCTGGGTGGCTCAGTCGTTAAGTGTCTGCCTTCGGGTCAGGGCGTGATCCCGGCGTTCTGGGATTGAGCCCCACATCAGGCTCCTCCACTGGGAGCCTGCTTCTTCCTCTCCCACTTCCCCTGCTTGTGTTCCCTCTCTCGCTGGCTGCCTCTCTCTCTGTCAAATAAATAAATAAAATCTTAAAAAAAAAATAAAAAAGCAAGAGAAGCCTTGAATATACAATGGAATCTTACACATAAAGGAGCTAGAAAAGGAATAGCAAATAAAGTCTAAAGCCAGCAAAGAAGGGAAATAATTAAGATTAGAGCAGAAATAAATGATATAGGAATAATAACAACAATGAAACAGTAGATCAGATCAATGAAACTAGGAACTGGTTTATTGAAAGAATTAATAAAATTGATAAACCCCTAGCCAGACTGATCAAAAAGAAAAGAGAAAGCACCAAAATAAAATCATGAATGAGAGAGGAGATCACAACCAACACACAGAAATACAATAAAAGAGAATATTGTGAAAAAAAATGACAAAAAATTGGGCAATCTGGAAGAAATGGATTAATTTATAGAAACATAAACTACCAAAACTAAAATTGGAAGAAATAGAAAACCTGAAGAGACTGATAACCAGCAAAGAAACTGAATCAGTAATCAAAAGTCTCCCAAGAAACAAGAGTCCAGGGCCAGATGGCTTCCAGGGGAGTTTTACCAAACATTTAAAGAAGAGTTAATAATTATTCTTCTCAAACTGTTTCAAGAAATAGAAATGAAAGGAAAACTTCCAAACTCATTCTACAAGGCCAGCATTACCTTGATTTCAAAATGAAAGTCCCCAATAAAGGAGGGAACTACAAACTAATATCCCTGATGAGCATGGATGTAAAAATTCTTAACAAAATACTAGCTAATTGGATCCAACAGTAAATTAAGAGAATTATTCACCATGATCAAGTAGGATTTATTCCTGGGTTGCAAGCGTGGTTCAATATTCACAAATCAATCAGTGTGATACACCACATTAGTAAAAGGAAGGATAAGAACCATACGATTCTCTCAATAGATGCAGAAAGGCATTGACATTTACAGCATCCATTCTTGAGAAAAACCCTCAACAAAGTAGGGATACAGGGAATATACCTCAACATCATAAAGGCCATTTATGAAAGACCCACAGCTAATAGCCTCCTCAATGGGGAAAAACTGGGAAAAGCTCTTTTCCTTTAAGGTCAGGAACAAGACAGAGATGTCCTCTTTCACCACTGTTATTTAGCATAGTATTGGAAGTCCTAGTCTCAGCAATCAGACAACAAAAAGAAATAAAAGGTATTGATATTAGCAAGGAAGAAGTCATACTTTCACTATCCCCAGACACTATGATACTCTGTATAAAAAACCTAAAGGATGCTGCCAAAAAGTTGCTAGAACTGATAAGCAAATTCAGCAAAGTTGCAGAATACCAAATCAATATACAGAAATCTGTTGCATTTCTATTCACCAATAATGAAGCAGCAGAAAGATAAATAAAGGAATTGATCTCATTTACAACTGCACCAAAAACAATTAGCTACCTAGGAATAAACCCAACCAAAGAGGTAAAAGATCTATACTGTGAATACATGAATAGACATTTTTCCAAAGAAGACATCCAGATGGCTAACAGACACATGAAAATTGTTCAACATCACTGGTCATCAGGAAAATATAAATCAAAACTACTATGAGATACTGCCTTACCTGTCAGAATGGCTAAATTAGTAACACAGGAAACAACTAATGTTGGCAAGGATGTGGAGAAAGGGGAACCCTCTTGCACTGTTGGTGGGAATGCAGACTGGTGCAACCACTCTGGAAAATAGTATGGAGGTTCCTCAGAAAGTTAAAAAGAGAACTATCCTATGACCCAATAATTGCACTACTAGGTATTTACCCAAAAGATAAAAAATACTGATTTGAAGGGGCATATGCACCCTGATTGTTTATAACAGCATTATCAACAATTGTCAAATTATGGAAAGAGCCCAAATGTCTACTGACTAATGAATGGATAAAGAAGTGGTACACATATACAGTGGAATAATACTCAGTCATCAAAAAGAATGGAATTTTGCCATTTGCAATAATGTGGATGGAGCTAGAATGTATTGTGCTAAGCAAAATAAGTCAGCCAGAGAAGGACAAATACCATATGATTTCACTCATATGTGGAATTTAAGAAACAAAACAGATGAACACAGCAGAAGGGAGGAAAAAAAGAGTGAGGCAACTACAAGAGACTCTTAACTATAGAGAACAAACTGAGGGTTGCTGGAGGGGAGGTGGGTAGGGGATTGGCTAACTGGGTGATGGGTATTAAGGAGGGCAATTGTGATAAGCACTGGGTGTTACATGTAAGCAATGAATCACTAAATTTTTTTACTGAAACCAATATTATACTATATGGTAACTCACTAGAATTTAAATAAAAACTTAAAAATTAATAATAAAAATAAAATCTGACACAAATACCACAAAATATTGCAATTAATAAATTCTCCTTATTGTTTAAACAAAAAAATAAAGAAATAAAGTGATGGTACTTACAAAACAAAAACAAAAACAAAAACAAAAACAAAACAAAACAAAACAAAACGAGTTTAAATCCTGGCATCAGGATCTTGGATCCACTCCTTTTGATTCTCAAAAGGGTTGAGATTTTTTTTTTACTAACTCTGAAGATGATCCTGACATCTAGATGAATGGTAGGATTTATATTGACAAAGAGATAGAGAACATTATACACAGCTTAGCGTGGATTCAGTGTGGGAATACTATAAACACTATGGGAATTAACATCACTGGCTTGTTCAGGAATAGATCATTGTGGGATACAGATCTCTTACTACTAACTATACAAAGACGAGATTGTTTATACATATCCATGCTTGACTCCGGAAGGCCTCAGATGCCTGTATAAGCAGTTTGTGAATTTTATCCCACAGTTATTGTGGAGTCAGTGCCTTTGGGCAGAGAAAAATATGCATTAACAATATGACTCCTAATTATTCAATAAATCATCGGTAGATACGGTAATAATCACTAATATCATATATATGCTCAAATTTCTTCTTGAACAATTTTGAATCAGCTATAGACTCAAATCACACTGGTAAATTGTTTTTGACTCTTTTCAATATATTAATATGTCCCCCAAAGTGTAGGTTTAATGCAAATAGATTACAAGTATACAGGACTCTATTGTGACTAGATTTGTAATTCCTCCTTTTAATGGACATTTTATATTGTTGAAATTGAGATAATCGATTCCATTAACCTTAAAATCTATCAGTACACAATGTAATGCAAAACAGCTCTTACCAATTCATTGTGAAAAGTATACTGAGAAGCTGTTCGACAGTCAGATTAAGTAGAATGAGACACACATTTTGGGGGAATGACTTCAAATAATTATACCTGACACGTCTGCCAACTAACATCAATATGGCTGCATTAAAAATTAAAAACAGATTTCGGTGCCTGAAATATGTTTTTTGACACTTAGTATATGACGAAAATAAATCAAGCAACCCTCTTCAATGTTTAACACTTGTCAGTGTGAAGATACTTTGAGGTTTTGTCAGATTCACCCATATTTATCACTGATGCCATCTTCTTGTATTTCAGTAGGAAAGCATCTAGTAAAGGAATTATTATTTGCCAGCACTTAAGTACCAATGTGGAAAAATTAACTTAAAGATAACATACAAATCTTATTAAGACTAATATAGGTAATAAAGCTGATCTAAGCTCTGGAAATACTTCTATGATGCTAAAAATGATTATGGCACATGATGACTTCCTCAGCATGAGTACTGAGAAAAAACTGTTTTTCATGTACTAATAATAGAAGAAACAATTTAACCAAATTATCCAAATCATGAAAATCAAGAAAATGAAAATAAAAAAATTATTTTATTTTGAAGGTGATCTTTATTCAGCCTAATAATTCAAATGATAATCTCTTCTAGAAATACCCTCATAGACACACCTAGAAATAATATTTTACCGGATATCTGGGCATCCCCTAGTCCACTAAGTTGGCACATAAAGTACCCATCACAAATAGTGTGATTGTTTTAGGCTTTGACATTCAAGTGGTAGCCATTTATTCCAAATAAGTTAATTTA
Source organism: Ursus maritimus (assembly GCF_017311325.1). Classification (NCBI taxonomy): domain Eukaryota; kingdom Metazoa; phylum Chordata; class Mammalia; order Carnivora; family Ursidae; genus Ursus; species Ursus maritimus. The sequence continues at coordinate 30,452,785 of NW_024425563.1, forward strand.
CCTGTTTCCACTAGGCTTTAATCATTAAGATATTGTGGTGCTTAACTCTGGTTCTCTACATTGTAACCCTAGAAAATGTAATCAATATTATCTTCACAGTCAGTATTCATGTATAATGTGCAGCGGAGTACTTGCCTTACCTATTTATTTATTTTTTAAATATCTGCTTTATGTTCTAAGTCAGTTCAGAGCTAGAGGCATGTGTTACTCCTCTTGGTATCACCAGTTTAAATATGTAACTCAATAATGATTTGATATATGTAGAGAATTTGAATAAATTGGCATAAAAATTATTTTCAGGATTTTCAATCCTAAAATTGGGATACTAACTGCCATGTCTTATTGCCTCATATAGAGAACTAAAAAAATGAAAGTGGTTTTATTATACAAAATATAGTAGGTTTCTTCTATAATAGTATGCAAACATATCACTGATTCAGTTGTTAAAGAATGAGAGCATTTAACAGGAAAATATGCAGCTTTATAGTTGAATGGTGTATGTGTGTGTGTGTGTGTGTATGCGTGTTGGGAAATGAGAAGAAGATGGGTGGTTGAAGTTAAGGTTGTCTAGCAGACAAGAAGTCCTTGATCAGCAGGCAGTTGCTAGATCAGCTCTCTCTCCACACTTCGATAGATTTGGCCAGGTAAGGTAACAATAAGCACGAATGAAATTAGACAGATTAGTACTCATTTAACAGCAGGATGCATGAGCTTCATTTTTGCATCAGTTCCTCCTTGCCCCCAAGTCCCATGAAGGCAATGTAGACTGTGCTCATATGAATGCTGTGCACATTGAGGTCTTTGTCACTGCTAAGGAAACCTGAGCTTAGGAAACCCCCAACTATATGAGGATGCTACCAGCAAACCTACCCAGACTTTATCCCAGAGGGACCTATTATTGTTATGATACTGGTCAGTAAACAAATTTTCCCTCTGACCTGGAGAGAGACACTATATTTGGCTATTTGATATGAAAATCTGTCTCAATTTGAAAAGACAGTCTGAGATAAAAGTTATCGTAAGTCATGTAGAAAGACTAGGGGGAATTGTCTCACAACAATGGTAAGTATAGGCTCAAACCAGCAGGATCAATTCTCTTTAGTTATCAGTTATTAATGAGTATCTTTTATCTAATCTAAGAGAGTATAAAACTGGGTATGACTGCAATTGTTGGTTATGTCCAACATGTTTGTACAAAATCTGAAGGCTCTCTCCTATATTTGACCATTTTAAAAGAAGAACCACTGGTCAAGAACAAGTGCTATGCTCTGGCATGGACTGAATACATATTTTTATTAATAACCTTTATTTTATTTTTTTATTTTTTATTTTTTTAAGATTTTATTTATTTATGTGACAGAGAGACAGCCAATGAGAGAGGGAACACAGCAGGGGAGTGGGAAAGGAAGAAGCAGGCTCCCAGCAGAGGAGCCCGATGTGGGACTCAATCCTGGAACGCCGGGATCACGCCCTGAGCCGAAGGCAGATGCTTAATGACTGCACTACCCAGGCGCCCCTAATAACCTTCATTTTAAAGAAGTTTTAAGTTCACAGCATAATTAAGCAGAATGTATAGAGTTGCCATGTACTTCCTGTCTCCATATACACACAATTCCCCCACAATCAATATCCCTCATTGCAGCAATATATTTGTTAAAATCAGTGATACTACATTGACACATGATTATCACCTCAAGTCCATAGTTTACATTAGGGTTCACTCTTTGAGTTGTATGTTCTATGGGTTTCCAGAAATGTATAAACTATGTACCCACCACGTGTGTGATACAGATTAGTTACACTGCCCTAAAAATCCTCTGTGCTCAGATTCTTTCTCTCTCCCTTCCCTCCTACCCATGACACTTTTCTCTTTACTGTCTCCAGAGTTGTTACTTTTCTAGAATGTCATATACTTGGAACCAAACAGTAGGTAGCCTTTTCAGATTGGCTTCTTTCACTTAGCAATAGTCCATGTCTTCCCATGGCTTGATAGCTCATTTCTTTCTACATCTGAATAATATTCATTGTCTGGATTTACCAGTTTGTCCATTCACCTACTGAAGGGCATCTTCATTGCTTCCAAATTTGGAAATTATGAGTAAAGCTGCCATAAGCATCTAGTTGCAGGGTGTGTGTGTGTGTGTGTGTGTGTGTGTGTGTGCGTATTAAGTTTTCAATTCATTTAGGTGAATAACAAGGAGAGTAACTGCTGGATCATTTGGTAAGTGTGCTTAATTTCGTAAGAGACTATGAAACTGTTTTCTAAAGTGGTTGTACCATTTTGCATCTTTGCCAGCAATGAATCAGAGTTCCTATTCCACATTCTCCTTGCCAGCATTTGATGTTGCCAGTGTTTTACTGTACTCCCTGCAAAGCTGTGTTTGGAAAGAAGTATGCCAATGGAGATAGAAGAGGGGTGGGTTGCGAGGAGAGGGAGAGAGAGAGTGTGTGTATGTACTCCTGCCAGAAAGAATACCTTCCTATAATGGACAACTCTGAATCCTTTGTCTTTTCTTCATTGAACACTATGTGGTATAGGAGACCTCTGTCTGCCATGGGAAGCACAAAACTGATGGAAGTTTAAACTCACACTCACTTTTAAAGCAGAAAATGTTCATTCTCTACGTTGAATTTTCAAATAAGATTTTGAATAACATGACTCAGCTGATAAAAGCAAAGCCCTTAAAAAAAACCCAAAAACTGTTGTAGTGAATAGGGAAGTCCAATGTGTTTGTTACTAAACTGAATCTTGGTGGGAAAAACATATTCTATTCCTTAAATTTATACAGGATATCTGTGGTTTGTTTGTTTGTTTTGTTTCCTTTATGTCAGGGTGAGCAAAACTCACTTTTCTAGAATTAAAAAAAAAAAAAAAATCAAGGAAGGGATTCCAATTTGAAATAACCTGAATTTGCATGACCAAATAACAGAAAAGCAAATGAACAACAACAAAACACAAAAGAAAAAGAAAGAAAAAGAAACAAAGTTAAAAAGTCTGCAGTGACTTTGCTATTTAGCAAAAGTGAACCAAATCCTTGATATTGTTTACCATTGCAGGGTGTTTTTCTGATAAAATCCTTTTATCATTTTATCTTTTACACTTTCACCATTTTATCTTTCACACTTTCACCAGCTTAATGTGACAAAGAGAGAAAATTGTGAGACATACAGATGATTACCAAAGCTAAAGGTATGCCCTCTTCTCAAGGTTAAGAGTAGAAAAAGCAGAAAAAAAGTAATAACATTTCTAGGGTAATCATTAATATATCATTTGCTTTTAGTAGGGATTAACATTATGTCCATGCTGTTTTTATAAACACGAATAGGTAACTATTTTTTGCCTATAAAGTGAGAAATAGCTCAGATTTCTAGATATTCTAGAAATGAAGCTATGGAGAAAGAAGGGACAGATAAAACTCTTAAAGGAAAAAGATTCTGCCTGGGGAAAAAATAATACACTTCTGTTGTAAAATAATTGATCAGAAACTTCAGTGCATTGCAAAGGTTAATGTAGTAATTTATGAGACAAGTAAATACTGGAATAAAAAAAAAAAAAAAAAAAACGACAACCACCACCACTGTATTAAGAAGTGAAATTTCTAGCAGGAGAAATGTGAGCAAGTCAGTAGCTCAGGGGAAAGGTTATCTTCATTTCCTATCAGAATTAACAAGTGAAATGGATGTCAGAAGACACACAACAAAGTTATTCTCTAGGAATACACTGAATGACAAGTGAGCAAGTTCATTCCCAAAGGAAATTAGTGGGCAAAATTTATTTGAAGAAGTAATTATCCAAAGTAAGGAATCCTTTGAAGCTTTTTAAACCCTGAAATGGGCATTTCCTCTGTTAAAGATCTGATAAAGGCAAGGAAAAGTAAAGTACTCTGCATTCTGTCCTTTTAAAGGAAAAAGTAGTAACTTTCATCAACTTAAATCTGAAATAATTTAATTGTCCTTGCCAGCATAGTCGTAACTAAAATCTAGCAAACTGAATCACACATAAAATACCCTATTTTTCTAAACAAACTTTACTGCTTTCCATGGCAAAATTCAAAATATCAAACAAATTTAATGAAAAATGAAGCTACAGATGCCTAAATGATTGATTTTAAAAAGCCCCAATATAAACTGGGAAAATGAATGTCATCATGGAAAAGAGTGATGCTATTATTAATCACCTAGAATTAAACATTTCTTTTTAATTCTAAAAAGCAAAACAAAAGTAAAAGCAAACCTGAATATACTATCAAATAAAATGTACAGATCTTGGGCAGGTTGGAGATTGTAGGGTAAAGGGGAAGACTTATTTTCTATGGTTTTTCTATAGAGTCTATAGATTTATTTTCTATGCTGAATTTACTGTAACCATGATGACACTATTGTAAGCAATGTCAAACCAAAAATTTTAATTAATTATTGTTTTTAATGAATTTTGTTGAACCTAATGCCTAGCTGGTGCATTAAGTCTGACCCAAATAAATAAAGTTGACTAATATATTTATTTGGTCAGTGAAAAATATTAAACGGGCATTCCTCTACTCTGAGCTAAGTTTTTGAGTATTTGAGTAATACTTTCATAATAAAATAATTAATTTCTACCCTTGCAATTAGTACCCATTAAATTATTTTGGATGTAAACTGAGCATCTTAATAATGTTCTGTAATATTGCTCAAAACCCCCTAATTGCCCCTCCTGCCAGAAGTGAGGGCAGTAGTGGCAAGGAGTGTTATCATGACTCCAGTTAACATCAGAATGCCCCCTTCTTATATGGCTACCACCTTTTCTACAATCCCTCTGGTCCAAGGGATAATGGCATTTCACAGTTGCTAATCTGTGGGTTGCCTCATATTTCCTACTTTATTCTATCTCTTTCAATAATTAGCATTCAGACTTAAATTCTTTGAGCTTTACAACATAACAGAGGCATTGTTTCCCAGACGGCACACAGTCATATTTCCTGAAGACTATATATTGCAGAGTACATTAACTCATATTTATAACAGCAACTCTCTTTGAGAAGGTACATTAATAAGGTGGCATTTTTGTATTAACATTACAGTAGGGCTACTAGTTTAACCTCAGATATGGGTAATAAAAAATGTTCTACCTCAATGATTCTCTAACCCATCTTTTGAGTTTGTGGTGTTGCAGGCATCTCTCTGACCTTGAACCTTATTCTCCCAGGGACAGTGTCTTTAATTAATAATCTCTAAGTATCTTTCACTAGTTATCTAATTTCCTACGTTTTATTTCTTTATAAGAATGTTGTTGTAATTCTAGATGTTAATAATAGGTCAGCTGCATGCTATTTAAATTCTGAAGACTCACATGTTTGTTCTCATCTAGTTGGATAAATTGGGAATTATCATACACTTCTGTTTTATCTATTGTAATTGGATTTTAGTTATCAAGTCTTTCTGGTTTAATCTCTAGAAATGAGGTGTCTCCATTTACCTCTGCTAGGTCACTGTTGCCCTAGTTGTTCATCCCTGCTTCTGCACTTTTCATAGCCAAACCTGCACCCAAACCCACACACCTACCTAGATGTCTACTCCTGGACTCAAGTCAGGATCATTTGGTTGCATCACAATTTCAGTTATGACAGAAATCTATGACTGTTTTATATTTCTACCTAAGTATATGAAATTCAATACAATAAAATAATGTTGCTAGGCACACTCTATTAACTTCGCTGATAGAAAAGTAACTCAGATTCTGCCTGAAAGGTTTTTCCAAGTTATCTTCAGAAAGTCCTAGGAGTTAAGGACTTAATGAAGTGAGTTTAGTGTTTAAGAAAATTATTTTTTAATATTATTTCTTTCATTCAGGATAATCTATAAAAAACATTTTGACGTTCTAAAAACAGAATGGTTTGAGGTAGCAATGAGAACTCGTTTTAATTTTAGTTTTCTTATATGATTCAAATTTTGTATTGGGTTGTTTATACATTGCAGAGTAAATGGCATATTAGCTTATTAATGAAACATACAGTAAGTATATACATGTGACAGACACCACTCTGACCAAATATAACATGATAGTCATCTTCATTTTATATGAAACATATCATAAAATATGACTGGAGTATACAGAGAATGTTATACGAAATGTTATACAAAATGTTATACGAAAACTGTAACTTCCTCTGGTAACTGCAGCTTATCGCCTGCATTGTCCCTGTGGCATTCAGTAACTTTAATTTCTTTAATCTGGTATTAAGGCAACGGCCACTTAATATTTTCATATCACTTCCTGTATTTTATTTATACAATATCTTAGCAATCAACAAATTGATTGTTCTCTCTTCTCTGAAATATGGCTTAACTTTTACTATCCTTTTATAGATTATATTCCTTTGTTGGAAAATACTCACCTTCTCTTCAACTTCTATCCACCATTTGAGATCCAACCCGTTTTTGCCCCATGAAAATTGCCCACATTATTCTTGCCTATGAATGAACTCAGAGTATTTAATCTTTCTTTCATCTCCTCTCTTATTTGTGTCCCTGTAACACTTTCTATAACCCTTCAATACAATACATGAAATACCATGTTATGATTTTCTGTAATAAAATCTGAGCTGCTTCTGTACAGCTTCTAGAATAACCTATAAACTACAATAACTGTGAGGTTCTCCAGGACAAGACATATGTTAACGCCTATTACAGTTCTTAGCACATAACAGAAAATAAGTATATGTTTTGTTTAATAGAACTGCATTGCTCACTGGATACCATGTTGTATTATAAATTCCTTCACATTCATGCCTTACCCCTTCTACTTCAGGCAAAATATAAATGCTAGGAGAAAGGAACTATGTCAAATTGAAGCTTATGTAAACTAAGCACCTTTCAATAGTGCACAAGAGTAACTATCTACATAGGAGAGATTTCTTAAAGAATACTGTTACGATTTTTTTCAATACAAGTCTGGGAAAAGAGGTGTTGTGAATCATGAGAAAATTAAAATATTTATGTTTGGCATATATAATTTTGAACAAATTATACCTTGCAATATTTAGGGATTATTTTCTTCATTTCAAAACTACTAAGTATTACCTCATTAAGAAAAAGATCTATTCATTAAACTTATCATGTATCATACATAGATATTAATCAAATTATCACAAAAAAGGGTGAGCACCAAAAAATGGAGTTATTTAGTACAGGAAACACCATTGTTTAAAAGACCATAATAAAGAAATCTAACCTAAAGTTGGAGAGGAGTGGGCCACAGATTGATTCCCTTAGAGACCTTGAGATATACTGGAAAGAATGAGTAGTGATTCCCCATGCAAATGGGAAGCTGAGTAAGAATAGTGAGATGGAATACCATCTATGTGACTATGTAAGGTATCCAGGTTCAGAGGCCTAAGATAGACCCCCCAAAATTATGGCACTTGTCATGGAATATGGAACAATAAAATATTTTATGTTGCTAAAAAGAATAAATGTATATTTAGAGTAAATGTTTGTGATCAAGCAAAGAGAAAACAGTGGCATTATGTTAAGACTGACTAGCAGAATAGAGTTGTATAGGGAATTCCAGGGGGTTGATGATACCACTCCTTGGCACTCTGTGAACTGCTGGAATTGTGGAGTGGGAATACTTAGTGATTCTGATCATATTGTTACAGGTGGAGTTAAAATAGAGCCTAATACAGAAATCAAGATCACATACAGGGAAAAAAAAATTTCAGAAAGTTCTTTTTCATCTTAAAATTTTTATTTCATTTTTACAAACACTGAAAAGGGGCTGCCAGTGTGTACTCTCACCCCTGCCTAAGACTGCTGCAGTTTGACCTCCTCTTTTAGGCAATGTTTTCTAACTGGTAAAGCTCCTTGCTTTCCACCCGATATCGCTACTGTAGTTTCAAAGCCCAATATAAGAAGAGCTGTGGTCTGAGGAGACAAACCATTTTATCTGTTTACCTCATAAGAAACATGAATCTGCAAACTTGAGATCAGAGCTAGAAGGTTGGCTGGGCATAAAGGTATGGGTGTGTGTGTAAGTATATAGGGTGTTTGGGTGTATGGGTATGCATGTGGGGTAAATCTAATTTGAGAGACTGCTTTAGATCCAATAAGACTAGAATAAACCATTCTCTCTACATTCCCTCACAACCTTTGGATAACCATGACCCCAATGGAATAGTGCCAAATAAACATAAATTAAATGAATAATCCCTCATAGAGGTTCCATTTTACTTATCCATCAATATGTGCATTTTGGTTTAAAGAAAAGACTATGTTGTGTTTCTGGGTGTTCTGAATTTTATATATATATATGGATGTTTCCTGCCTTTGAAGGGAGAACTTCTTCCCAAGCCTTTTCCTTAGGCCAGTATTTCCAAAATCTTCACACACAATTTGGATTATTTTCACATGTAGGCATATGATCTGCAATGATACCCTATCTACCTCACTAAAGAGAGTATATTTGAATATAACTGATATTATTACCAATATAATATTGAATCTCATACAAGTTTTTAAGTGATTCATTCTTATATTTGTGTCACCACATAGTACAAGTAACATATCTGAAATACACCTTATAATTGATTTTGAAAAACATGTTTTCCTGTAGACCACCTCAAAGATAGCAAGCAGGTTTCACCTTACAAGACAGTTACAGCCAACTGATAAGGACTGTATTGATTTCAGTATGGATGAGGAATGGAAGCTGGCACATCAGTTCATTCAGGGGGATACTCTAATTGATTAACAATATCCACTATTACGACATGAGGGAGAGGTAGTGGTTCACATGACAGGTTATTTGCCATCTCTAGATTATTGTGTTTAATTTTGTAACATGTTATTGAAGTAAGACAATATCATATTGATAAGCATTTAGAAATGATGAAAATACTATGTGATTTGGAGTAGAGAGCCATATATAACAAAATTTAATTCCTAAGAGCAATAATCTTCATTAGAAGTTTTATTTTTTAAACTAGTCTAAAACTTACTCCACTAAGCCATATTTAAAACAAAAGAAACCTAAGGTATAAGCAGACTTTTCATTCAAATGTGCATTAGTAAACCTTTGCCTTGATAAGAAATACAACAGACTTATTACTTTGCAGTGCCCTGTAGCACATAAAAAATTTGATTAATGCATTTGCAAATGACATTGAAAGAACTTATATTTATATATGTGCATGAATAAAATACTTTTAATTTGAAAAATACAATATTTATGATTGAGGCTATTTATCTTCTTAAGGGATAGAATCAAGAAATTAATTATGTTCTCACAATGATTAAAAATAGAATTTCACCTAAATGACCTCCCTCGTTTGCCTTTCAGAGAAGGATGCATCTATATTTGAATAGTTTAGTGTATCTACTCTTCATTACCTTGGATATAGTGAATTCTATTATTTTCTAACAAATACATAATATGTGAAGAGCAGCCTATAAATATCTTTTTATTCAATGAAGCATCAAAAGAAAATTAATGCTTCATAGTTATTTAAAACATTAAAGGAGACATTATATTAGAGAATTAAATATTTAAATTAAAAATAGTCCTTAAAAATAACTGGCAATAAGAAATGTTATCAGTAAGTATTAAACAGTAACTTTGTAAAAAGTATTTTATTCATAATAAGGCTTCTTTTTAATGGCATAGACTAGATTAAATCATATCTCAAAAGTCCCAATATAGGTTTTCTCCTTCAATGCAACAATTCAGATATGAAGACCTATATGGATGGTTTCAAATTGTGCCACGTTTCTCTTTGTTGCCCACGAAGTTCAATGTAATCTGAATCCTAACTTTCAGTATTCTTTCGCATATACATATCCAATTTTCCCAGCGCCACTTTTCAGAACTATCCTTTCTCCAGAGTATTTTTGGCTCTCTGATCAAATATTAATTGACTGTATATGCATGGGTTTATTTCTGGGCTCTCAACACTGTTCCATTGGGTTATGTATCTATTTTTATGCCAGAATCATATTGTTTCATTACTATAGTTTATAGTATGGTTTGAAATTAGTATGGTTTGAAATTACTATGGTTGAAATGTGATGCCTCTGGTTTCGTTCTTTCTCAGAACTGTCTTGGTTATTCAGGATTTTGAGTGTTTCCATACAAATTTCAGATTTTATTTTCTATTTCTTTGAAAAATGCCTTTGCAATTTTGATAGGGATTGAACTAAATCTGTAAATGGCTTTGGGTATTATGGGCATTTAAACAATATTAATTCTTCTAATCCATGAACATAGGATAATCTTTCATTTGTCTGTGTCTTCTTCAATTTCATCAGAGTCTTGTAGCTTTCATTGTACATCTTCCACTTCCTAGGCTAAATGTATTGATATTTGTGTTTTTGATGCTAATGTGAATGGGATAGTTTGTTTCTTTTTTCAAATGTTTTTATTGTTAGTGTATAGAAATGCAGCCAATATCTGTATGTTGATTTTATATCCTGCAACTTTACTGAATTTGCTGACTAGTTCCAATATATATATATATTTTTTGGTTTAGTCTTTAGTATTTTCTATACATAGGATCATATCATCAGCAAATAATGACAGTTTTACTCCTTCCTTTTTGATTTGGATGCCTTCTATTTCATTATCTTGTTTGACTGCTTTAGCTAAGACTTCCAGTACTTCTTGAATAAGTGTGCTGACAGGGCACCTTTGTCTTATTCCAGATCTTAGAGAAAAAGCTTTCAACCCTTCACCAATGCGTATGATGTTAGCTATGGTCTTGTCATATATGTATGGCCATTATTATGTTAAGATATGTTCAGATATTTTATACCCAATACATTGAGGGTTTTTTAAATCAGGAAAGGATGTTGTATTTTGTCAAATACTTTATTTCTTTATCTACAAAAATTATCATATGATATTTATCTTTCATTTTATTAACGTGGCATATCACATTTATTGATTTACATATGCTAAATCATCCTTGCTTCCCAGGAATAAAAATGATACTATTTAAAGAGAAGAGCAAGATTTCATGATGGGGCAATATGGGATTTGCTTAGATGATCAAAATGATTTGTTTTTGAAGTCATATAAGGCTCTCAAGAGCCAGTGCATACATCGCTTCCCAAGTCCTTGTTCAGGGACATCGTCTTGGTAGCTTGAAATTGAAAATGGCAGGGATATTTATGCCACAGAAATTCTTAAACATTAAAAATCAGTGTCTCCCTCTCCACCACCAAAATTAAGAACTGGTTTACTTGCATACTACTCAGTCAGACAGCTTGGCTCAAATCCTATCTTCCTCCTAACAACAGTGTATCTTGGATGTTTCTTAGCCTCTGTGACTATGATTTTTGTCTTCTATAAGATGGGGATAATAGTAAAAAGACAGTTATTGTTTAATTTTGTTAGGAGCATTTATCAGATAATCAACCTCAAGCACTTAGAACACTGCATATAGTGGATATTCGATAAATGTGTGCTAAAATAATACTTATTATTATTTTGCTTAAAGATTTTCAGCAACTGGCATGCTATGTTGTGAGATAAGGCAGTTGGAGAGCAACATGCTTTCGGAAGGTTAAGTTGGACCAGGTGTGGAAAGTTCATTCAAGTTTGCAGAGACCCAGGGTTGTAAAGTTCATCAATTTGTGCACAACATAGCCAACAACCTTTCTGAAGGTTATTCTGAGTAGTATGCAAGGGAAGTATGTGTTACAGAAGTTCCATCATTCATCCCCCAAAAGACAAAATAGTTGATTTTGATGGAAATGTACTTAATGGCCCATAGATTTAGTCATGGTCACAAAGTAAAGACCTAGGAATAAAACCTGTTTCCTGGGATGTTGTGTAGCTCTGACTAGTCTGTTAATTCCATATAAGCTAAGTTTTCTCAGAAACAGAACTTGAATAGAGAAATGATATTTCCAAGTATCATTAAAAATTAAAATCCAAATAAATTAGATTTGCATGAGTCTAAATAATTAACTTGGTGCCATAAATATATTCAGGTATTATTCAAAGATTTAGGTGATTTAAACATGAATATAATATAGTCTCTAATTTGAATGGTCATTGTATTTATGTGATGTGGATATACACACATAAATTTTAAATTGAATATATCTCTTTAAGCCACAACAAAAAATTCTAAAGATTCAAAATCAGAAATTCAGCTTGCATAGTAAAGAAGTTTTCTTAAAGTAGATAAATTTGATAAAAATGTGGCAGGTAGAGAAGAGAAACAAAGAAATAATGCACTATGTGTCATATCTCTAAGTCATGAAAAGCCTGAGGCTTAATGGGGAAAAGGTTATCCAAATATAGAACAAAAATAACACAGGGAGGCCATGTAAGTGGAACTGAAAATATTAGGAATTAGGAATTAGATAATTAATATTATCTGTCCACATGATTAAGTAAGGTTTTATAAGAAAAATTGTTACCTAAAAAGATTTGTTATAACTATTTTTCTACTCAGAAATGTAGGAGTATTTAATGTTTATATTATCGTCATTATTATTATCACTAGATTAATTACATGGCAAGAGAGAAATATCACTTTTAGGCATATACAACCCTTACATGAGTTATAACATGCCCTTTTGGTTCTCCCTCCTCTGAGTACATCTCAGGGTCAAAAGCAGATTTTATGTTGTCCTTATAAGCAGTTGACATTTTATAGAGCTGATTGTTTTATATCTAATGCGTCTATCTTGTAAGTTTATTTTCTTTTTATTTTTTTTAAGTAGATTCTTTTCAAAGAATATGGAGTCTTCAAAGGTCAACAGACGTAAGTCTTGACAAGAGAAACAAATGCTAAAACAGATTGTCTCACAATCCACACCAAAGCTAATAAGGGAATTTGATGAAAGTGGAAGAGCAAGATTATAAGAAAAAAGAAAAAAAAAAAAACAGATGAAAGCAGGTTCGTTACTCTTGCTCCTTTTGATTTAAACTATAAAATTAAATAATTTACAATGCAAAATCCATTTTATAAGCTCCATTTAGTTTGGTAAAATTTGGTGCAGCTGGGTAAAAGAGCAGGTGGTGACACTGTGATTGTAGACAGCACTCTCTAAAACCTAATTGAGAATGCATGAGGGGGGACAAAAAAGGCAGGTGTACTATATAGGCACCCATATTTACATTTCACCCTAGACAGTCATCATGCACATCTGTTCTTGGATATCAAAGAAAATTCCTTCAGCTTTTTTATTCAGCAGGCTCATCAAAAGCTTTGGAGATTGAGGTGAGATATTCTGAGAAACATGTGTTTGAGTCTGATGGTCTCTTAATTTACAGTTATTTCAACAAAAAAGAAATGGCTAACATAACCACAATTATATCATTTCAGATGGAGTCTTCATCAGAAATATGAGGAAATATAAGAACATAATATATTTGATTCTGAGGAATAGAGGAAAAATTGTAACTTGTTTCATAAATTGCTTAAGTAGTTCACAAAAAGCTTCTATGCATACTGATTTTTGTCAACAAAATTTGATCATTGTGTCTTCAGAACACATTACATGATTTTTGTGTTGGAATAGGTCAACTAAATAATTTTATAGTTGAGTAAACCAAGCCTCAAATAGAATTCATTATCTTCATATAGTCATGAAGCTTATGAGAGAAAAAACTAATACTTAGTCTCAATATCAGGAAGATTTTGTATATAATTATCATAATTTCTGACTTTATCCAGCTTAAACAGTAGGTTAAGTTTTATCCCACATAACAAAATCTTCAGAGAAGGGGGCAGAGAATTCAGGGATGGTTACATAAGTAGCTCAACAGTGTCACTAACCATCAAGGTACTTTCCATATCTTCACTGTGCCACCTTGTGACAGATATGACATATTTGATCCTAAGGCTGGCTCCCCCATGGTCACAAGATATGGGAGCTGCAGGTAGCTTTGAGGAAAGCCGATTCCTTGTTCCATCTAGCATAAGAGAGATCCTTCTTCATCAAGTATTGAAGCCATAGCATTTTAATCCAGACTGGCCAACTTTAGATACTCTACCCATCTTTTGACAAATAAGAGTCAACAAAATGTCAAGTGGAATGATAATGAGGATGAGGATGATGATGAAGGTGATAGTAAAGATAATAAAATTAGCACTCAATAAATATATATTATGGGCCAAATTCAGATGGAGTATAAATTTTATGTACATTTAATACATATTTAATATATATGAATGCATGTGTATTCATGTGGAATGGAGACTTTTGGGCAACAAATAGCACTAACTACCATCTCTAGTATTCTACACCATCTGATGTGTGTAAGAACTCTTTTTTGTTTGTTTTTTTAAAAGATTTTATTATTTATTTATTTATTTATTTATTTATTTATTTATTTATTTATGAGAGTGAGAGCACATGTGAGTGGGGGAGAGGGGTAGAAGGGGAAGGAGAAGGAGAAAATCACAAACAGACTCCATGCTCAGTGCAGAGCCCAATGTGGGGCTCGATTCTCACAACCCTGAGACCATGACCTGAACTGAAATCAAGAGTTGAACAGTCAACTGACTGAACCACCCAGGCACCCCAGGAAAACTCTTAACGGGAAAGAAAGTCTCAGTAATTACTTTGTTATTAAAATTTTAATATTTAAAATTAATTAATAAAATACAGAAAATTAGGTTTGGTGGAGATCTTAAAGTTCATTTAGTCAAAACACCTAACTCAATCTTTCATTAAAAATCTACCCCACTTTTGAATACTTGATGTGACAAAAACTTGCTATCTGGTAAGCCAGTCTTCAATAGAAGCCTATAGAGAAGATATTGCTGCAGTTTATGTAACCACCAGCAGTGGTGGATTTTCCCACATTCTTTGGTAATAAAATATTTCAGTGTCCCTGGATTACTGTCACTATTTCTAAATGTATTTATACATATATTGTATTTATATATCTATAAAGTACGGATTTTCTTTTTTTTTAATTTTGTATTTAAATGCAATTAACCAACATGTAATACACCATTAGTGTCAGATGTAGTGTTCAATATTCTATTAGCTGCATATAACGCCCAGTGCTCATCACATTATGTGTCCTCCTTAATGCCCATCACCCAATTATCCCATCTCCCCACCCAATAGCCCTGTGAAAATGAGTTTAAGGTAATACTCATTGGTAATCTTCAGTTGGTGTAAATGTATTGATTTGAAATCATCAGAATGTTCAGGAATCTCTAAGAATCATATAAATAATTGTTACTGAACTAAATTAAAATGCTAATTATAATAGCTTTTAGATGAAAAGTTTAAAAGGTTAAGGCACTTTTTTAAAGAGCTTTTCAAATATGTTTGCTTAAAATTTCTTAACCATGAACTGTTATGTAATGTAATGTTTAAATGTTAATATAAATGTTGTAATGAAATTCTCTCTCTCTCTCTATATATATATATTAGTTATGCATTTTCTATACTCAGACTTTGTTTTAAGAACTTTAGATGTTTTATCTCTTTTCACCTCATAAATAGAATGAGTTATTGCTGCTCTGGGAATAAAATGTGTGTTTGTGTGTCTGTGTGTGTGTGTGTGTGTATACACACAAAATCATGCTATTTACACATTTATACATATTATGTGTACACATACATACACACATATATATGTATCTTTCAAAAAATAATTGGGCTATCCTTGTTCTATGTGACACTACATTTAGGGAAAATACATTTACTTAGCATAACATTGTATTCCATGTAACTAAAATCTTATTGTATAGTAGGTATTACTATGCAAGTAAATACAAGTAAATTCTTAGTAGTTAAAATTTAGATAAAGATAAGTTTAAGTCAGACATCTGAGACACAAGAGGGTGAGAGGGAAGGGAGAATGATAACCTACATTAGTATGGGAGGTGTAATTTCTAAAAGTAGATATCCATATAACATATTTAACCTGAAGAATTTTACAAAAATTAAATCTGCAACAGACACAATATCTTTCAGAGGAGCTTACATACTCACATTTTAAAAATGGAGAAAACAATGACTTCATTTAATTAAATTGTGTTTTATATTTTTTCCTACTTGGGTCAAGGTAAGCAGGGAAGCATATAACCTAAGATCCTCAATAAAAAAAATCAATAATCTCCAGTTCTCTATGGATAGTGTCTGATAATTGTTGGCAAGACAACTCTACATATTATTTTTATTATTTTAGTAACAACACAATATGAGATCTATCCTCTTAGCAAATTTCTAAGTGTACAATATAGTGTTAATCACAGGCACAAAGTTATATAGACTTCTGTGTCATTGCAGAGCCAAAGATATTAGACAATTTAAAACTGAAGGATCAGTCAATTAGAATAAAGTCTCTCACACACACAGGACCCCCCCCCCCCACACACACATGCACACACACACACAACCTAAGACTTAAAGGAAAATCTGTACAAATTTTGATTTTAGATTTATCTTTCAGGTTTGACAACAATAAAAGTGTGTATAAGCACTTCTCCAAACATTCAGTTTTATAGAGCAGTTAACATTTGTGCTTAATTTGTATTTCTCTAGTCCTCAGTAATTCAGACACCTGCTTTCAAACTGATAAGCAATTTATCTCTTAATGTTTCAACAACTTCAGATTTTATGGGATGTTTTGAAGATTTAGGGAAGCTTTTTTAAACTGATTAAAATGTTTTAGACTAAAAAGTAATCTTCACTGTAATGCTAAAATTTGACAATAAGCTCTTAGAGAACCCCTTCAAAATAGTTCTTTTTGAACTTCTCAAATAGGCCCATGAAGTCTTTGACTCTAAAGACATCATTAAATTATTAGTAAAATACTGAAAATCCTTTGCCATCAAAATGGACATAAATCTGACCATGTGGGTATAAAGTAAACATTATATAATTTTCAGATCCATTACACTAATATATCAAATCTATTTTATGTCACAGCTGTATCTATGTATTCTAAATTACATTCAACATTGAAGCCATGATCTTAATAGTTGTGTGATATTCTCTTGCTCATCTATATTGCAAGAATATACTGGAATTTATTAAAATTTTTCAAAAGATTTGGACAAACTCTCAAATTATGCCTATCAATGTACTCTGAAATCCATGCATATTATTTAGCAGAAATAATTTGAGAAATGCTTGCCTATAATTATTTTTTATTTAATTTATGTATCATTAATGTCAGAAAAGACATAGTCTTGGTGCAAAAATGAAAAGATACAAGGTATGAGTGCTGTGTGGAGTGTTTCTTTCTGCTCAATGAACCTCTCAGAACCTGAAAATTTCCATCTTTCCTCATCTAGATATCACTTTGGTTGTTGGAAGGAAAAAGAAAAGAGAAAAAAGAAAGGGAAAGGAGGAAGTAAAATTCAAAATATATCCCAAGCTTACTGCATTCACTCAGAACTGGGGATAAAATATACAACTGACAGGGGCGCCTGGGTGGCACAGCGGTTAAGCTTCTGCCTTTGGCTCAGGGCGTGATCCCGGCGTTATGGGATCGAGCCCCACATCAGGCTCCTTCGCTAGGAGCCTGCTTCTTCCTCTCCCACTCCCCCTGCTTGTGTTCCCTCTCTCATTGGCTGTCTCTATCTCTGTCAAATAAATAAATAAATTCTTTAAAAAAAAATATACAACTGACATAAATATATAGAATGCTAATTTATTTCTCCTTTCTTTACTGAAGAACTGGTTCAATTAGAAATCAATATTAAAGAGTGGTTTAGGAGCTATCGCACATTTATCAATTTTTCAAGGATTCATATTCAATTTTTACACAATATTCTCTTGATAATTTTTTTTTTTTCTTTTTAGGTTCCTTATCATCTTCCTGACCTACAAATGCATGTTCTTCTCAGGACATTATCCTAGAAATGTTCATCTTCTCCAGTACCCTCTAGATAAAATATCATTATGGTGATGTCTTTCAATGTATATTTCTTGTCCCTAATACTCCCAGAACTCCATTCGTATCTAACTCTGTATTGGGCATCCATTCCTGATTCTCTTCCCCCAAATGTAATCTCTCATTATAAACAACTGCAATAAACGGAAATCCATTCTTCTTATTATTAAAAAAGAAACCTTAGAAAATTATTGGCTTCTTTAATTTTCTCATCCAAATTGGTCTGCAAATCTTTATGAATCACATTTTAACGTCTGTCTAGAATTTGGCTATTTTCCAACACTAACACTGTTCTTGTTCAAGTCACTATCATGTCTCCCCTTTATTATTTCAATAGCTTGCTAACATGTCTCTACACTCCCATAATTGTTATTCTTCAGTCTCTTCTCCACAAAGCAGGCAAAGTGATTCAGCTAAATCATAATCCAGACCATGTAATTCTGCTGTTTACCACAGTACCCCTATTCTTTATCTACCTGAAATCTGACTGAAAAACATGGTAAGATTTTGGTGTACCATGCATCATCTCTACTATCCTGAAAAGAAATCAATGCAATGATCAAGATTAATTAAACACATTTCTATGAAAGTATGTTCAAGCCTCCTTAATTAATTGCCTATAATAGAGTGACTTTTAAAGTTCTTAAATATCTAATGGAAATAAGTGTGTGTTATTTACAGATTTTTATTAGTCCTATCTGTTCTTTTTATGACACTGAGCAAAAACTAAGTTTTAATATTCTAATTTTTATTAGTTTATTTTCCAACTATAGAGAACAAATAGGTGGCTACCAGAGGGGAGATGGGTGAAATAGGTGAAGGGGATTAAAAGTATACTTGAAATTCAATTTTTAATAAAATAAAATTAATTTTTCAATGTCAGAATATTGTAGTACTATTATTATTTAATGTATATTTATTTTTTTAAGTTTATATTAAAAATTTTAATTGATGTCTGGGTATGTGTACTTAAAGTAGAATAATAGGAGAATCATTCCATGGTAAATAAACTAAGAAAAATAAACTAAGAAAATCAAATAAACTAAGAAAAAATACCACAAAAAAATATGGTCTAATTGTGGACGATATTACCACTGCCTACCAGCATTTCTGATCCTTCTTTGTGCATGAGAAGAATTATAATTTTCTGCCTCTTCAAAGTTAGTTATGTTCATCAGACTTAGATGACATGTGAGCAGAAATGATATCTTTTTATTTAGGTTGGAAGCAGGGCACTAAAAATGAGCTAATCAAAATATAACATCTGTGAGAAAAATGCATAAAAAGAATTAGAAGGAATCACACAGACAATTTAAAGTGGTTATATCCAGACTGTTGTAATGGGCTGAAGTAGAGGTGGAACTATTCATTTTATGTTTAAAAACAGATCCTTGGAACAGGGAAAGTCAGAGAAAAATTCTATGAAGATAGAATTTGGCACGTTGCTTAGGCGTTGGTGCAGGTAATCATTGTAACTGCTATGTGGAGATTATTTAACTTTAGTCTTGCTTATTTTCACCAAGACAATGCTGACAGAATCAAATTTCTCAGACACTGCCCTCCACATATCCTTTGAAAACTATTTTAAAATGTGAGAATCTATTGCTAAGACGGAATGCTAGAATGTGTATCGGTCAGACAGTTAGTAGTCTAGGCTACTACCCGTCTCACCCACCTCAGAACAGAACCAGCTGCTTAGGCTCAGTAACTTGGAGTCTCATCTTTTCACATACAGACTCTAATGTGTTAGCAGAAACTACTACTCTACTTTAAAAATATATCTCAAGTCCAACAATTTCTAATCTTTTCTATTGCTGCAACCCTAGTCAAAGTCACCAATCTATGCCACTTGCTGTTTTTTTTTTTTTAAGATTTTATTTATTTATTTGAGAGAGAATAAGAGTGAGAGTGAGAGAGAGTGTGTGCACGAGCAGCAGGGAGAGGCAGAGGGAGAAGGAGAAGCAGACTCCCCTCTGAGCAGGGAGCCCAATGCGGGACTTGATTTCTGAACCCTGGGATCATGACCTGAGCTGAAGGCAGACACTCAACCGACTGAAGCCACCAGGTGCCCCTTCACTTGGTCTTTTACAACAGCTTACTGACCAATGTCTTTGCATGTCATGCATGCTCTAACTTTAGGCCCTTGATTTTAGCTCATTCTTTCAACTAAATACTGTGCACTGGAAAACAGCAAGTCTTGGAATCCCTCCCAGTTCTAGGTCAGATGTAGAGAAGCCTCCACTATCACAGATTTTCTTTGACACTTCTCTTACCATCAGACTATTTGTCTCCACAATAGGGAATAACAGAATCCTTAATACTTTGTTTATTCATCTTCCTTCTTTAATGCTTTCCTTTAGGGTGGTCATCAAGCAGAGCTATGTGACTACAGTGGAACAATTTTTTTTGTCTTTTTCTGTGCTTCCATTTTCTTATATTGATCATAATAATTTACTCTTCCTTCTTTTATTCTTCTTGACAAAATTTTGGAAAATATAACTAGAGTTTGGTACATAGCTAGTTGCATAGGTGTTGGCATTACACACACACACACACACACACGGTTTATTAAAGATAGTACATATATGTTTATTATATGTATTTATATATACATATATAAATATAAATAATAAATATGTGTGTGTATACCCTTTTAGTTTCAATTTTCTAAGTGTTAGAGTTCTGTTAAGAGTGTATAGTAAAGCTGAAGTCTGTCATTTTTTGATCATTGAAGAGTTAGCCAGGCTGGAGGTGCAGGAGTGTGTTCTAGACAGATAGAAGACAATGTTCAAAGTCTGTATCCTATTTACAGTAATGCGAGTGACTGTATTTGTCTGACACAGACAGAGCAAGTGGGGGAAGAGATGTGCTAAGAAACTGAGATGTTGATGGAGATGTCAGATCTCAGAGTCTTCCAAACCATACCGTGTGAGAATAATGAGGCATTGCTAAAGGGATCTGAGCAGGAGGCAGAAATGGGGAGACATGTTTCTTAGCAGCTATGGTTCAAAGGGGTTTCTTGTGGGAATTTAATATGGCCTTTCACCCATTTCAAATAGTCTCCTCCATTCTTTGATGGAATATTTAATATTTTTGAAATCTTATTATAAACATAATACAAATTCAGTTTCACACACAAGTCCTCTTGCTATCAAACATTTTGAAGATATAAACCAGTCTCATATAGCCATTTGCTTAGAGCCATCACAGTTCCTTAGAATAACTTACTGCTGTTGTGGAAATAAAACAGAGAGACAAAATTGAAGGCTAAGAGTTCGACTAACAAGTTTTCACAACAGCTAGGGGGATCTGGCCCCAGGTGGTAGCAGTAGGGAAGGAGAGAAGAGCCTCCTTTAGAAAAATAATCAGGAAATATAAGACAGGACTTTTGACCGATTTGAAATAAGATCTGAGAAAGAGGGGGGTATCAAGGATAAAAATCACATTTTTGGTGTCAACATCGAAATTGCAGATAGTCAGAAATACATTAGAAATAATAGATTTTTGGGGAGAGCTGTTATTAATTAAACTTTAAGCACGCTGAGGTGAGTGCTATATGGGACATCTAGATGCAAATATTCAGCAATTCTGTGCTTTATTGTTGTTGCCACTGTCTAGTTTTCACAACTAATTAGCTGTGTCCTTACCAAGAGACTATCTAATTTAATTTCTATACCGTGTCCTACAATGAATCCAAAGTACTGTGAAGACAGAGTTCAAAACTGAAAACCTGCCTCTATCTTTGATATCTTATTAAGTAGAAGCTCAAGTGTTCTAAAAACACTCTAATTACCATATAATATAGAAATAATTACTCAGATGTATCTCTACCCCTGTGCAAGGTAAAACACTGAATGACTCAACAAATGCCATTCTCTTCAACATATTGATGATGTGGTTGTAGACATGTTTGTTAAACAGCCCAGATATCATACAAATCAAGTTTTTGCCACCATGACAGTATGATATTAATTTACATTTGCAAGTAAAATTTTAAACTTGCAGTTTTTCCTAAATATCTGATCTATTTTTCCCCATAAGTTAAGAACAGGAAACAAAAATAACCCTGCACAAATATAATCCTACACAAATAAGATAATGAGAGGACTATAGATTAGGATTTACTTGCAGAATATGGATATGAGAGACTCAAAATGTAAGCCTTTATACTGCAAAATAATTAGTGAGCAGTCCTAAAAAATTGGTTATTTTGGCTTTTTACCAAGTTATATGAAAATGAAACAAAGAAGAAAGCTCATTTCATTTAACAACAGGAAAGATGAAGAAAAGAAAAAAAAAAAAAGTGAAGATACTTAACTCCAAAAGAACAAAGGTTTGCATAATAAATCCTGCAGAAGAATCTACCTCAGCAGATCTCACTTCTGCCATGATATCATCTGAATTATTGAATAAGGTAATTCAGGTGAAGCATTATCTACAGAGATTTTTAACATTGATGAATTTGTTTTGTTTTGAAGCACATTCCTCTTAGAACTAAAAGTAGTAGCGTGTGTGTGTGTGTGTGTGTGTGTGTGTGTGTGTGTGTTTGTAAGCTTAGTATGCATGGCATGACATTACAGATTTTCACAGACTTCTTTTCCCTTTCCCCATACTTACCTTTGACCCTTGTTCCATGACAAGCAAAATGACAAAGAACAGATTCTCGCATATCTAAAGAATTTATTCCCTTTTATTCATAGGATGGTGCATGAAGATGCAAGCTCTGTGCATGTGTGTGTGTGTGTGTGTGTGTGTGTGTGTGTTCAGGCAATGTAACAGGGTGATTATTCCAGATATCTAGATTTCACTGAAAAATGGTGACTGCCCAAGGAGAAGAGGAAGAAAAGGATTTAGGATTAGGGGAAAGGGTGGGTTGCCAAATACCATCACTAAAAGAAAAACTTCATGTGGAGTAAAAGTGAGAACTTTCCCAAGGGTTCCAAGTGCTTAAGAATAGAAAATACAACTGCTAAGTGAAATAAATCAGTCAGACAAAGGCAAATACCACATGATTTCACTCTATGTGGAACTTAAGAAACAAAACAAACAAGCAAAGGGAAAAAAGAAAGAGACACATCAGGAAACAGACTCTTAATTATAGAGAATTAATGGTTATCAGAAGGGAGGTAGGTGGGGGATGAATGAAACAGGTGTTGGGGATTAAGGAGTGCACTTTCGATGAGCACGGGTGATGTATGGAATTGCTGAACCACTATATTATACACTGGAAACTAATATAACACTCTATGTTAACTAACTGCAATTAAAATTTTTTAAAAAAGAACAGAAAATACAAAAACAGTATTTCCACTTTCAAATTGTTGTTCTCTCACACTGAAAAAGAACTGCAAAGAACAAAATTCTTATTTGTTCACTAACACTATAAAAACTACCTGATGCAGGTCTAGAATGTAGGAGATTCTGATTTCATTGATATACTGATCTATTTTCTTATTTCCCAATCTAAAGTTTCCCACTTGCCCTTGTCTTCACTGAAACAGATTTATCATTCCTCCTTCAAGGAACTTCAAAAGATCTTTATAGATAAAGTCTTTGGTATTTGAACCTCAACATTGGATTTGTTATTATAAAACAGGTATAGGTCAAGCCTTTATCTCCTAATAATAGAACTTGGGTAAGTGACTTTATTTTTCTAATATCCCTTTTGTCATCACTATATAAGAGATTATTATAGTACTTGGTTTGTAGGATTATGGTTAGATCAAATAAAATGATAAGTACATTTACAAACTTAAAGCACCAAACAAAAGCATTTAGTACATTAATATAATCAATTTATTTTATAGCCACTGTTTTTTACTTAATATTTTTTTATTTTGTGTTTTAAATATCCACTAAGAACATTAGGAATTAATTATATTTTACTTTTAATATGAATTTAGTGTATTTCTGTTTAAAAAATAAATCTAAAACAAAAATCGTTTTTCAGGAATTTAAATTCCATTAATAACAAAATAAATTATATCTAATTAATCTTTCTCCAAATAATAGTAATAGACTATGTAAACTACAAATATATATTATATGTACATTATGTATGTTTTGGCATACATGGAGTATATACAATGTATAGTATGGCTTATCTTATATATAGTATAATACAATATAATAACTTGAACACAGTAACATAACAGAGAATACTTTCTAATTTATACAATATATTTTACTGCACATTGAAGGAGGAGAATCTCAGCAAAAAGAAACAGAAGGGTGAACCATCAAATACACAAATTCACTTCAAACTATGGCTGACTTTCTAACTGTGCAAAAGGAGGCTGAGAGGGCACCCTGCAGGAACACAGCAGGAAACTACATTAGGAAGACTAAAATTGCTTAAAAGGGATGAAAGCAGCTACCCAGAGCTGTATAGACAGGATTAGGAGTACAAAACCTGCCGAGTTAAAGGATCTGGCAAAAACCTCTTAGTGTCAGCGAAAATCCAGAAATCATGCCTTAAGGATAAGGGTTGCATAATAGGATTAAGGGGTACAGTTTAAGACTAAAGGCAGAACTGAAATAAACTCACCAAAATAAAACCTAAAACCAACTGTACTCTAGATCAAGGCAATTCACCTGAAATTATCTGCCTACTAGTACAAAACACAGTATTTTCGGAGGCCAATAAAAATTATCTAAACTGAACCTCACAAAGAAAAAAATGCTAAATACGCACACACACATACACACACGTATGCACACAGACCTAGGCAAATCACACTGAAACTGCTAAAAACTAAAAATAAGATGCAATAATGAGAGCAGTTAGAGAAAATGGACATCATTAAAATAATGATTAATTAAAATAACTGCAAGATATGAATGGTGGCTGGCTTTTTCCAGTAACAAAAAAGACAAAAAGAAACTTTGTTAAAAAATATGTAATTTGTTAACCTAAAATTAACCTAAAAAAATATAAATATTTATATATTTATAATATATATTTAAAATATAAAACATTTATATTTATAATATGTATATAAATATTATATATTTATTATTATATTTATTATATACAATATATATTATATATAATTTGATAACCTATATATATTTATTATATATAAATATATAATATATATATTATTTGATAACCTATATATTTATTATATATAAATATATAATATATATATAATTTGATAACCTATATCTAACAAAAATACTTTAAAAGTTAAAACAAATAAAAACATTTTAACATAAAATAGAACCTCACAGTACTAGAAATAGCAAGGAAAATTCTTCAAGATGAATCAAATTTGTGTAAGGTGGAAATGAAGATCTCTAGGAAAGAAGGAACAATGAATCACATCACAGCTATGATAGATCAAAATCAATTAGCAAAAGGTGGACTTAAACACAGTTGTATAAATAATTATACTAAATGTAAAGTGACTAAGCACTGAAAATGAAAGCAAAAATTCTCAGAATGGATTAAAATCAAGAAACAGATAACATCAACTTATGCCAAAGACACTTTAAATCTAAATACATTGGTAAGGAGATATCATGTAAACCCTAAGCACAATAACACGACTATATTAATAATAAACAAAATAGACTCCAAGGTTAAGGAATATTATCAGAGATGAAGCGGATTTCACAATGACGAATATGTGAATTCATCAAGAAGACATAATAGTTCTTAAAGTATATGGACCTAATAAAGTAACTTAAAAACATATGAGGCAAACATAAGAAGCCTAAAGAGTGAAATAAAGCAGTGCTCCTTCAGAATTGAAGAATTTAAAATGTTTACCTGAATAATGAAAAACATAAAAAGGATCAAATGATTTAGATAGAGAAAATTCAAATAGCACTATCACCAAATTAATCTAAGTGACATGTATAGAACACTGAAACAAAGAACTACAGAATAGCTATATTTTGTGTGTATGGAATACTCATGTTTCTGGACTATGCAACAAGACTCAATAAATACCAAAGAGATGAAAAGATATAGATATATTCTCTAACAGAAATGGAATGAAATTATAAATAAATAAGAGTAAGACCTCTAGAGAATCTCCAAATGTTTTGAAATTAGGCAACTCACTACATAAATCAAGAATCCGTCAATCACAAACATTAGGAAATACTTTGAACTAAATGATAATTCAACCATAACATACTCAGTATGTGGAATAAATCTAGAGTAGTAAATAGGAAATGAATGGCTTTCAATATTAAATAAGGAAGATATTTTATAATAAGTGATCTAAGTTCTGCCACAAGATTGACAAAAAAAGGACAAATTAAACATAAAATAGAAAAGAAATAAAAAAAGAAAAACTCTATGAAAGAGAATTACAGATAAACTATAAAGTCTTAGAACCAAAAAAATACTTCCATGAAAAAATTAATAAAAAAAATACCCTTAACAACTGTCCCTAAGAATGAGAGAATACACAAATTTCCAATGTCAGGAATAAGAGAGGACATCCATATAACCTGCAGACATTAAAACAATAAGAGAATATTATGAACAACTCTATGTTAGCATAATCAACAAAGTGCAAAGTATCTTTGATAACACAATCTATCAAAACAGAGAAAAATAAACAAAAAATATGAAAGTCTAACATTTGTTAAAGCAATTATATTTGTACTTTAAAACTTGATCCAAAAGAAACACCCATACCCAGACTATTTCACATGGAATTTCAATAAAATTTTTAAGGAAGAATTTATAAATAGTTTTACACAAACTTTTTCAGAAAGTGGGGGTGGTGGAAACACTATTCAACCCATTCATGAGGTCAGTATAACTCAGTTATCAACCCTTGATAAGAATGTTACAAGAAAGTAAAATTACAAACAATATCCCTCTTAAATATTAAAAAAAAAATCTTCAAAATAATTGGAAAATCTACCAATATAAAAATGAGATGCAGGATAACCAATGTTATTTTAAATATTCAAAATTTAATAAAAATATTCAAAATTAGATATTTGAAAAATAATCACATTAAGAAATTCAAGGAGAAAAATGCACAATCATCTTCATAGATATAGAAACAGAATTCAACAAAAAAAAAAGAAATAGAATTTGACAAAATTTGATAGTCTTTAAAAACTCTTTACAAACTAAGAGTCAAAGAGCTCTCCCTCACAATTTCAAAAGGAATGTACTAAAGCCCAGAGCTTTTGTAATGTTTAATGATAAAATTTTGAACACTCTCACATTAAGTCTAGAAAAAAAGTAAAAGAGAAAAAAAAATGTTTGCCTTCAGCACTTCTATTCAACACTGAACCAGAGGTTCTAAACCAGAGGTACTAAACGATAAGGATATATATATATCCTTATTCACAAATACTATTGTTCTAAATAGACAAATCCTAAGGAATTTATCAAAAAGAAAAAGAAAGTATTAATAACGATTGTTTTTAAAACTACTACTATGTCATTTTGGGTTCCCTATGACTAAATTAATAGGCAAAAAAAGGAGTTATTATACTGCCTGGGGTGACTAATGATCATTTCTAAGGAGAAATTGTGCCACTACTGTACAAAAGAAGTAAGGAAGACTATGTCTGTGATACAGTTTCCTTGGAATATCTCTTAGTAACCAAGCCATGATTAAAGTCAATGGAAAACTACAACAAACTACTCAGGTAGGACTACTAATGGTCCAGACACTGCAGAAATGAATGATTGGGTCACCTGACCACATAAGGAACCATGACCAGCTAAGGTTTGTGTTGAGGGCAAAGGTAATATGGGATGGGTACTAAATTTCACCTTAATTAAAAGTTGAATTTCAGGGCACCTGTGTGGCATAGTCGGTTGAGCCTGACTCATGGTTTTGGCTCAGGTCATGATCTCGAGGGTCATGGGATTGAGTCCACTCAGTGTGGAGTTTGCTTAAGATCTCTCTGCCTCTCCTTCTGCCCCTCCCACTTGTGTGTGTACTTTCTCTCTCTTTAAAATAAATAAATAAATCTTCAAAAAAATGTTGACTTTCAAGTTCTATGAGTCAAGGACAATCATATTTATGTATTTTTCAAGGTATTTTAACCCAATATTGTATTTATGTATATCTCAAGGCATTTTAGTCCACTATTCTACATAAAGCTAAAATTTAATATCTAATAAAACCCCTTGTCCCTGACCTTAAGTTTTTGACCTCTAACATGCCCTGACTGTGGATCCACTCCACTCCTGGAATGTGCTGTTGGCTGCCACATGCAACTACACTCTACTTTAGGGCCATTCATCCAAAACAGGAAAGCGAGAAAGCTCTAAAATAAATCTCAGCTTTAGCAAGTATTTTTTCCAATCTCACTTAACCATCATATTTGACAGTGTAATTGACCCTCAACCTCATGTTCCAGCTGATTCCCATTATCCTGCTTTATGTTTTCTTTCTTTCATAGCTCTAGACAGTCTCTAACATTAAATTATCTATTTATCATATTTTCTCTTATCCTCATCAATATTTAAAAAGTTTCACAACAGGTATCTTTGCTTTATTAATTCACATATTCTAAGTACTGAAAATGGTGTCTGACATATATTAGGTGTTCAATAAATAATGACATAATAAATGCATTAATCCCCAGTACAACCTTTCTGAATAAACTATGTCCCCACAACATCAATTTTTTTAGAGTATTGAATTTTCTATTATCTACATTCGGAGAATAAAATATTTTGTCCATAAAAAGGCTGAAGTCTTTACATGTGACATTTCTGCACCACTTCATTACTAAACTAGGAAAAGGCTGATTTTTTTTCTTTTTTGTTAAGTAATTCTACTGTAATCAAAGCCTTTCTAAATCTACTTAAAATATAATGATATTTGCGATAAACTCACATATACAATGTGATACTTATATATACACTCATACAAATTCAAATATAAAATGAGAAGGAAACAAATATGTTATCTATTTAGTATAACACTGCTATAGTTGAAAGCATATTTAGTCACTGCACTCTGGCATCTAAAGGAAATAAAGGAAACATAAGAGGTTTCATGAATTTCATTATTAAATAAAAATATTTCATTTGTTGAAAGAAAAAAACATTATTTTATTTTTCATGGAAAAAAATCTGAATCAATCAAATTAGTCGTTAGGAATTTCCCATATTAGATTTTGTTTTATACTTTGGTCTTAAATATTAGAAGACTTCAAATTAAAAATATTTCAATGAAAATATCTCTGTGAAACTAGAGTTTTAACTTCAGCCTTAGATTTTAACTTTAATATAAAGGGATTTTTTTACTGAAATATCTTTCATCACATCCTTTGAAGTATAATTTACACACAATAAAATTAATTCATGTTAAGTCTTTGGTTCAATGAGTTGTGACTAATGTAAATCTTTATGTATGCCTTCTTTTACTCAGCATAATGCTTTGTGATTAATTCAAATTGTTCTGGTTATCTTTTTTTTTTTTTCATTTCTCTGTGGTATTCTAATGTATGTACATCATAAGTCATCTATAAATAGACATCTGTATTATTTCCAGTATTGTATATTATTAAAAAGTTCACTATTAATATATGTGAAAAAATATTTCTGTAGGCGTATACTTCATTTCTCAAATGTAAATACCTAGGGCAATTGCTGGGTCTTATGGCAGGTCTATGGTTGACCGTATAAAAATGTGTGTTGCATGATCTTTGTTTCATTTAGCATTCCTACCATCAGAGTAATAATTTAATTTTTGGATATGTTGTGACATGATAATTGAGGACAATTTTTTTTTTCTTATGGCTATTCAGTTGTTCTAGCATTATGTGTTGAAAATACTTTAATTTCATGATATTGATATGATAATTGAGGACAATTTTTTTTTTTCTTATGGCTATTCAGTTGTTCTAGCATTATGTGTTGAAAATACTTTAATTTCCTCTATGGCATCATTTAAAAAAATAAATTGGCCATATAGGTGCAGGTCTATATCATTTTTCCCCCCAGCTTTATTGTGGTATAATGGACAAATAATGAGTCTGATTCTTGATTATCTATTCTATGTCACTGATGTATATATTTGTCAATATATCAGTATCATAAGGTCTTGATTATAATAACTTTATAGCTGGTCTTAGAATCAAATAGAGATATTTTCCGACAGTTTCTTTTGGCTTTTTCTAGATCCTTCAATTATACAGATGTATCTAATATATATGTATTATATGTATATGTATATAATGTACACATATATAATAAATATCTACCTTTACCTCTAGCTCCTGCTCTTTCTCTACAAAACCTTCAATTTTCTACAAAAAGTACTAGTGAATGGGGATTTGTTTGATTGAAAGTGTGTTCAATCTATAGATCAATTTGGGTACAGTTAACTTATCAACAATAAGTATTTCAATCCATGAACATGGCATATTTTTATATTTTTTAGGTGTTTCTAATATCTTTCAGCAACACTTCATAGCTTTTTATTGTTCCAGTATTGAACATATTTTGTTTATTTTTTATTCTATTGTAAATGTTTTTAAATATTTTTTCAATTGTTTACTGCTAGCATATATAAATATAACTATTTTTATATTAATCTTTTATCCTGCAACCTGGCTAAATCCACTCATTACAGATGTAATTTTGTGGACACTTAAGGACTCATTCTTTGCCTAGACTTAGAGAGTTTCATTCTTTCCAGGTGAGGTTTATTATTCACCCACAGGAATATCAGGATCCTTATGTACACTTCTGTGGTTCTTTTCCTCCTCTCCAGTTCTCAGTGTCTCAGATTCCAGACACCTAATTTTCTTCTGTTCTGATTACTCTCTCTGCAACTGAGTGTTCTGCTAACAATATCATTCCTTAAACTTCTGTCCATAATACTTCCAGGCAGAAATTCAGTGTGATAACAGAGTATATATAATTTATTTCCCTTCTTATAGGAATAACAATCCTGTACTGTCTTTAACTCAATATCTATAAACAATTGTATTATATATTTTTTCATTGTTTTAGTTGTTTACAAATTAGTACCTCATGGTCAGAAATAGAATATAATTTAACATTCTATGGCTCTAGAAAATAAATATTATCTCCTCTAAACTGCTAGTTTCTGATTTCTTTGCATGTCTCATAATTTTTTGCTGAAACCTTCAAATTTTAAGTAATATAATGCATCAGTTTTGGAAATCAGAATCTCAATCCTCTCCAGGGCATGTTGTTATTGTTTGTTTGTTTAGTATGTTTTCAGAGCTAAATTTGTAAGGTCGATATTCCTTGCCAGATTTGGCCACTTGAGTCTCTACTCAGTTAGTTCAGTGGTCAGCTAATGATTGCACAGAGATTTCCTAAACCACCTGTGTTTTACCATCTCTTATGAGAGGCTGTGTGTCTGTATGTGTGTGTATCAGGCCACACCTTCGACATTCAACCAGTCTGATAACAATTCTGCCTTTGTCTTTATTTCCTGCTTGAACAAAGCCTCAGTGACAGGCCAAGAGGAAAATTTAGGATGTCTCAAATCTTTCCTGGGCAAAAACACAGACCTATCCATGTGTTTGGCCTTATGGCTTCCCAGGAATATGCTGGAGCTTTTCAAAAATTCTATGGACATCTTATTTTTCAATGTTTCCTTTTAAACTTTTTTGGTTTGCCTATAATTTACCCCAAGTCTTATTTTCTCAACTCAGGGGACCAAAGTTAATCAATTCCCTGTAATTGCTTTTCACAATCATTCCTGGAGAGAAGTTTATTCCACCATAGGAGCTCCAAGTCAGGTCAAATATAGATAGTCTTGGAAGTGGCGTCTTATGGAGAACTACCGGATTGGTTAAAAAAAAAAAAAAAAAAAAAACAATTCTTAGCAATAAGATTTTGAGAGAGCTATAATCTCACTTTGTCTCCTCTGGTGGCTCCCAGAGCTATTGGCTTTATCATGATTGTAGCCATTGGTTTTTAAGTCTATTAGGCTGGACAGGGTGATGTATGAATAAGCAAATTAAGACATCACAAAGCTCTCAGTTCTTATCAAAACTCAGCCTCCCACCACTCCCTATTTGAATAAACACTCCCTGAACTGCTGTAAATCTTTGGCTAATTTCCAGAGTTCTGAAGAAGTTGATTCTGACATTTTATTTCATCAGTTTTATCATTGCTTTTATGAAGGAGAGAATTTGCAGAAGTCCTTACTTCACCACTTACACTAATGTTTCATGGGGATTATATTTTAAATTGCTTCATTTTATCTCTTTTATTTATGTGATAGACATTTCCATCATCTTTTTTTAATGGAAAGAATAAAGCATTTTATTGCTTTCCTAGTGGCAAGGCTCACAACTGACAAATAACTTCAGCCAATAATATATTACCAAGGAAATAAATATAAACTAGGAACAAGAGAATCACAATTTCACAGCTCTACGATGATTGCTCTTACAAGGGAAAACGCCCTGGTAGTTGTTTAGGTCTCCTTGACATTTATTCAAAGGCAATGAAAGCATGTGTTACCATTTTATTTTTATCTATTTCTGTTTAGAGTAAAAGATCAACCTGGATAATTACAAATATAAATATTGTATTAAGCAGGTTTGTAATATGTGTATGTCAGAAGTGGAAGCAAAGGGTAAGAGCAACTTTGAAAAATATGCCATTTTAGCAATTCATGAATAAAAAGTAGATTACTTTGTCCAGTCTTTAAAAAGGAAAGGCCAACTTTCTGGGAAAATAGCAAAGTGATGAAATTACCAAGGATTTAGTATTTTTTACATTATAATTTTTAACTAAAATATATTTCAATTCTTTAGCCAAAATATCTTTCTTTCCTAATTTCCCAATAAATATCTTACTCCCCAAAAAGCCTGTAAATTCCAATTGAATTAAGACTATGGGCATAGTAAAAATAATAATCACGATAACAATGACAATAGCAATAATATGGTTAAGATAGTCCTCGTTTGCACGCAACGTCTTTAATTAATTGTTAATACCCTCCTTAACACTCAAAATAACCATATATATATATAGGAGTATGACACACACACACACACACACACACACACATACACACACACACACACACAGTGTGTGTGTGGAGGGGAGGGGAAATGTATTACATGATTCTACTACAGAGTTAGACCCAGAGAGAGAGATGCAGAATGTAACACCCCTTTGGAATCTGGTATGTTCTCATGTGCAGAATCATCTCATATCACTCTCTCTAAACTCATTTCACTCTAGACATTGTGAATCAACTTTGGTTTTGTGAATACCCTCTGACATCAGCTTTTTCCTTTTTCAGATAGACCCTTCCAGCTGTGTGCTGGCCAGTGTTTACTCATCATCTCTCAGATTCTATTTGAAACTACTTCCTATGACTGCCCAGTTGTCACTGAGACTAGTTCATTAGGTCCCTTTTAAATGTTCTCATAATCTCTGCACTCCCTTTCTATAATGCATTTTCTTTTTAATCCTTAATATCAATAAGCTCGGTAATTCTGACTTTCCAGCAGTCAAGACTTTAGTATATTCTATTCTTAACTAGTAGCAATTATTTAAGATATCATTGATAAAAAAGTATTTTTCTTATATGCAGTATGATATGTAATTTTTCTTCTTCCTTATTAGTATATAATGACAACTTTCTTCTACATCTCCATTTTTTTCTATCTTAAACTATATTAAATTGTTTTATCTTTTCTGCTAGCCCAAAAACTATTTAGTAGTTTATCCTGCGAACTAATAATTAACAGCATTTCATATATTTTAAATAGAAAATTAATAATCACACTTAAAATAGGGAGGCTTTTTTATTTGCTAAAAAGAAACACTTACATAGATTATCTGTCAACAAACACCTGTAGACATGAACTGGAGTTTTGGAGCTATATAAGAGAAACCAATAATCATGGTAGCATTTAAAATCTTTGTTTAGAAACTGGGCTTGAGGTATAAATTTCTGGGAAATACATAGCTATTCTTTTTTATACAAAAGCTACTCCTCCCCTTCTTAAGCACCTATTTTCCATAATTTTGATTCAATTACATTCATGCAATCAAATAAAACAAATAATTTAAAACCGATGAATCATTCTCTTAGAGCTATTATAAAAAGAAATGCTACTTGAAATGCCATAAAATATATCATTTCATAGGTATATTACAGTCTATCACAATGAATAGAAACATAGTATTCATATTTAAATTTAAATTAGAGTCTAATGGCATGACTGTTTACATTAATGTAAAGCAGAGGTTTTCAACTTAGGTATGGGGATTACATAGGTATGGGGATTACTCATAAGTGAACAGTAGAGTTTTCCACAAATTACAGGACAATGTGATTAGGCCCCTGCTCTGCCAACTACTAAAATGTATGCATGTGTATTTTTTCTCACTTCAAAAACGGTTTTAATTTCCAATATGATAAATATGTATGTATATAAATATGTGTGTGTGTGTGTATAAAATTCATAAACCAAGTTCTTTATGGTCCAGAATATTTTTTCTAGAAGATAAAAGTATTTCAAAACCGTTAAGTTTGAGAACCACTGATTCAAGAGAGTACATAGTTTTAGTTTCACATTTATATTAAGTAAAAGAGATATTTAATGCTCTTTCTTTAAAATTGACTTGATGTTTAAATTACTCACCTTTATTTTAAAGAGTACATCATTTTGGTTATACTTAATGATGACAAAATTTATTAAATGGTATTCTTAGTCTTTCTCACAAAAAAGAAAAAGTCATCAAAAATTCAGAAGTACAAAAATACACATTTTAAATTTTGAGAAACCAAGTTTCTAACTTCAAATAGATAAATTATATATTAAAGCCAGAAAACATCTGTTTAGGTGTATAGTTTTAGACACTGATGAAATTAACCAGATATAAAGAAAAGCAGCACTATAATAATTTTAATAATTACATGTTAAATGGCTTACATTTAATCCTGTGTGTCATTCATTAAGGCTCCAGTATTTTTGCAAAAGCTATTTTAAATTAAAATAGAATACCCAGTGGATATAATTACAAAACAACTCAAGTTTCATTCTAAACTGTAGTAATTGATCCTACAGTGAGATTTATTCTGTAATCATGGAAGTCAATGGCATTTACAACTAGAATAAATTAAGGTAAATGAAGAGGAAAATTGTATTCTGTATAACATTTAGTTCATTATAGGCTTAAACAACTATGTCAATCCATGTTCATCAATAGAAATTATGGTGCTTGCAGACATAATTGAATCAAAATATTATCTCCAAGAAACAGTCTATGATACGCAGCATAAAAATTATTGTTTGGTTTTTTTAAAAAAACTGATTTGCTTTTCAAGTCTTTAATAAAAGGGATAAAAAATGCGGATAATTTGCAACACTATTGTATATGATCTCTTTTGTATTTTAATATAAAGAGAGAATCTGAAATTGTATCCTGTAGCTCCAGGGGAACTTGTTCCTTTAGGATTCTTTTTAGAAATTCTATTGTGCTTATCTCGACTAGTCATTTTAATTAGACTCCCCATGATTAATTCGAGAGATTGAATATAGATTCTTGTGAAAACCGTCCCAATGAGATTTATAGATTCTAATTCTGAATGAAACATTATTACTTACTAAGAGGTGAACATTATGTTTATAGGAAATAATAATAATTATAGTATTAGCAGTAGTAGTAGTATCAGTAATAGTAATAGTAACATTGTCAACTCTAAAAAATTTCCCATGAAGCAAATGAGAGTATCTCTTCTTTAAGAAAAGGCAGGATGGGGTAATAAGTCAGCACCTAACTGGCCATTATGCCAGTGTCCAATTATTATATTATCTTTAGTAATTATTTATATATGTTCTCCCTTCATTAGGTAACTGTGGCATGACTCTAAATGGCAAGGTAGACAGTGCTTTAAAAAATAGTGGGTATTTCTTGCCTATCTACCCAAATTCCCACTTCATTTTGAGAACATATTCCTTTTATTATTATTATTATTATTATTATTATTATTATTATTATTATTATTATTATTATTATTATTATTATTATTATTATTATTATTATTATTATTATTATTATTATTATTATTATTATTATTATTATTATTATTAACTTCTAGAACTTATATTTGATTCTTTATCAAACATAGTTGATCATTCTACACAGACCACAATTCCATGTGGAAATAGCTCGGCATGTCTATTATTACATCATATATAATGGAGCTCCATTCCTGCAAAAGGGGGCCAGGCTGAACTTAAAAATTGCTAAATATAAGAAACATTTCAGAGAGAAGTCTTTTAAATACAACTTTAAACTGAGCATGGAAGAGAAGGTAGTGGTTTCTTCTAGGCCTTCTAAACTGACAGAGCCAAAGAATCTGAATGTATGTATAATAACCTGGATATAAAAATGTATGTATAAATATTCCTATATGTAAAAATCTGTATCTATATTAATAGAAACATTAGTGCTTAATGATATCTCTAGCCCTAATCCATTACCACAATGATCATTCTAACCCCCTTCATTTGCATATCTGTAACCTCAAACTCTAAATGTAAGAAATTTGGCCCTCATCATCTGACATAACTGTTTAATTCCCGTGGGAAACAACTTTGTCAACTAGAATACAGTGCCAAACACAATCATTTTCACCTTTGGTTTTACAATGTCCACACATTTCCAAGGTTATTTAGGCCAGTACCTTTTCTTCCAACTCACTCATACATTTGTAATACATTTAGTCTTTTTCGCATTTTGCATCCCACCCTGAGATTCCTCAATGCATGTTTAAATTTGCAAATGGTAAGGTTTAATTTTTGTGCTGTAAAGGTCATGGAATTTGGCAAATGCTTCACAGCTTGCTCTCACTATTACAGTATAGTACAGAATAGTTTCACCAGCCTATAAAATCTCTTTTGTTTCACCTACTCAATACTCTCCCAATCTCAAACCCCTGATCACCACTGATAATTTTACGCGTCTATGGTTTTCCTCCTCCAGAATGCCTTTCAGTATATATAGTGGTTTTAGACATACTGCTTTCACTTAGCATTATGTCTTTAAGATTCACCCATATCCTTCATTGTTAGGCAGCACAGTGCTTTTACAATGTTAAAAACACTACTGTATGGATGTACTGCAGTTTATCTATACATTCACCTTATGAACGACCTCTTTACAGTTTCAATTGTGTGTGATTATGAATAAAGCTGCTAATAAATCCATATGCAAATTCTTGCATGGAAATAATTTTTAAATCAGTTGCATAAAAACTTACAAGCACAATGACTGGATTGTGTGGTAAAACTATGTTTAACTTTGGAAAAAGTGTCAAATCATTTTCTAAAGTGGTTGTACCATTTTGCAATTCCTATGAATAGGTTTCTGTTCCTCGGTGTAAATGCCAGTAGTTGATAATATTTTTGTTTTTTTGCCATTGTGATAGGTATATTATAATGTCTCATTTTTGTTTTAATTTTCAATTACCTTAAGATAAATGATGTGCAACTTTTTATATGCTTATTTAGCATTTGTATATGTTCCTTATTTAGGTGTCTATTCTAATCTTTGGCCAGCTTTTATTTTTATTTATTTATTTTTTTTTACTATTTATATTAAGAATTGTGTGTTTTGGATCAAGTTCTTTGTCAGATATATGTTTTGCAAACATTTTCTCCTAGTTGTGTGATGTGTCTTTCATTCTTCTTATAGCAACTTCTGAATTGCAGAAATTTGGAATATAGAGAAAGTCTATCTTCTCATTATTTTTTCTTTCACAGAAAATTCTATCATTGTTGTATCTAATATCTATCAGATCCAGGTCTTGTCATTTTTTGTTTTATTAAAAAACAATATAGCTTTTCATTTTACACTTAGATCTATGATCCATTTTGAATTAACTTCTGTGTAAGTTGTAATATCTGTGCCCAGATCAATGAATGTCCAATTGCTTCAGAATGATCAAATGATAAAAATGATTAAATGATAAAAGCCAGCCTTTCTTCATTGAATTGCCATTGTTCCTTTGGTGAAAAATAGCTGACTATAATTTCAGTTTAAGTATGGACTTCCTAATTTGTTCCAATATCCCATTTCTATTTTTTCACCACTGCACATAAACTCAGAGAAAACCTTGAAATTAGGTAGGTCAAATACTCCAGTTTTTTTTCTTCTTTAGTGTTTGTTAACTATTCTAGGTCCCTCAGCTTTCCATACGAACTTTAGAAGCAGGTTATTGATATCCATAAAATAATTTTCTGAGTTTCTGACTGGTATTGTATTGAATCTATAGATCAAGTTGAGAAGAACTGACATGAAAATAATACTGCATCATCCAATCCATGGACACAAATGTATCTCCATTTATTTGGAACATCTTTGAATTTGTATCATTGTATTATAGTTTCCCATGTAGGCTCCACACTTATTTTGTTAGATTTACATCTGAGGGTTCCATTTTATTTCGTGCTACTTCACATATTTTTTTAATTCCAATTTCCAATTGCTGGCATATAGAAAAGCATTATTTTTATATTACTTTCTATCTTTTGACCTTGTTACACTCACTTATTAGTTCCAGGAATTTTTTGTCAGGTTTTTGGAATTTTTTATATAAACGATCATGCCATGTACAAACAAAACCAGTTTTTTTTCATTCCAATCTATACATTTATCTTCCCTTATTTGTCTTATTTCACTAACTAGGATTTCTAGTATGATACTAAATAGGTATGATGAGAAAGGTTATTTCTTCCTTATCCCTGCTCTCAAGAGTAAACTTCTGGTTTCTCATTATTCAATATGATGTTAGCTATAAGATGTTTGTAGATATTCTTTATGACATGGCAGAAGTTCCCTTATATATGTAGCTTAATGAACATTCTTGTCATAAATTGGTGTTCAATTTTGTCTAATGTTTTTACCATCAATTGATATGAGCATATGAGGTTTCTTTTTTTTTTTTTTTGATACGGTGGATTTTATTGATTGATTTTTTAATGTTTCACTAGTCTTGCATACCAGAAATAATCCCACATAGTTATGGTGTAAGATAATCCCACTACTAAATAACATTATTCCTTTTCATGTGCTCTCTAGGTAAATTTACAGCATGCCCATATTTCCATTCTTCTATCCCTTGTGACATTTCTATTATTCATCTCACTTACCCATATGACATGATCATTACGTACATTGATACTTCTGTTACTTTCAAAGAGCTGTTATTTTATAGATTATCAAGAAAAAGAAAAATTAAAGATTTTAATTTATCTTCATTTATTCCTTCTAGGACTCTCTTTCTTTCGTTGTTAGGTTCAGGTCTCTGATCTGTATCAACTTCTGCCTGAAGAAAAGCTTTTTAAGTTTTTTTGTAGAGCAGATCTATTGACAATGAATTCTCTCAGTTTGTCCTTGTCGGAGAAAGTCTTCCTCTTTTACTTTTGAAGATATATTTTCTAGATAAAGAACTCTGCATCAGTTGTTACTTTTCTTTCTAAAATTCTAAATACTCTGCTCTTTTATTTCTTGCACGATTTCTGACAAAATGTCCACCGTTCCTCCATCATTCTTTTTCAAAAATTGTCTCTCAGTGTTTGGTTTCCTGCAGTTAAAATATAGCCAGCCTAGATGTAGTTTTTGTTATTGTTGTTGTCATTATTTGTTCTGCATGATGTCCTTTGAGTCTTTAAAATCTATATTTGGTGTTTGTTATTAATTTTGGTAACTTCTAGTCCATTGTTACTTTTGTTATGTTTGTATTGTTACTTATGTTATTTACTTATTGCAGCTCTAAGTGTCGGAACTTGAAATTATTCTAGTACTCTTGTTTTGTCTCCCCATTGACATTTGGCCTCTGTTACTACTCAGAGAAATTCTGTGTCTTACATCTCTTTCAGCTGTAATTCACTGTTATTATACTGGAAAACCTCTGGTATAATGGTCAGGTTTGAGGAATGATATGTGTTCTATAATCTTCTAATTAAATCCCAGTCCTCTGGTAGGCCTGTGTCTCTGGCCTGTCACCTTCATAAATGTTCCTTCCCTTGTACAGTTGCCCCCCACGTCAGTGATACAGGAAAGTTAGAGGGGGCTGAAGTTCAAAATGCCCTTCCTTGGGGCACCTGGGTGGCTCAGTCGTTAAGCGTCTGCCTTAGGCTCAGGGCATGATCCCAGCGTTCTAGCATCGAGCCCGACATCAGGCTCCTCTGCTGGGAGCCTGCTTCTTCCTCTCCCACTCCCCCTGCTTGTGTTCCCTCTCTCGCTGGCTGTCTCTCTGTCAAATAAATACAATCTTTAAAAAAAAAAAAAAGCCCTTCCTGCCTTTATTATAGACAGGGTTTTGTGTGTTTTTCGTAAGGATTACTCAGAAGGTCCTTCTGAGGGGTCCTTTCTTAAATCTTTACTTGAGAACCTGGTAGGGTTCTTAGAGTTAAATCCCACAGAAGTATAAGAAGCTGCCTAAGACTCAAGTTTCATAATTTATGCTAGTTCACATTCAGCCTCCAGCAATTTCTCAAAATTATATTAAAGTGTCCCCTCCCAGTTTATGGTTCCACTATTCTCTGCTCCAAATTTTGGCTATGACTCTGAATTTGCCTGTCTTCCTAGATTATAGCATGACAATTTCCCGTGAAAACTAATTTCTATAAAAAAATATTTTATCTTTTCAGTCTGTCCAGCTTTTCCTTGTAAGGCAAGAAAGACTATTTGTAAGTTCTTTACATGGCAGAACTAAAACTAAAAGTCTTGCTTTACTTTTGAAAAAATGTTGATATTAGTTTATACAATGGAGTAGAAGACTGTTAGAATGTTAAATGTTGTAAATATTAGGTCTCTTAAAGATTTCAGTTTTCTACAATTACGTATTGTGCCATATAAGTTATTATGGAATTTTAATTTGTCCTGCATCATAAAATCATGAGATTCAAATATATTCTATCACTTTTAATTCACATAAAGGAGGCATGATAACCAAAATATGAATAGTTGAATTATTATTTATATTTATAATAAGGTCCCTACTTTGCTAATAATCAACCAATGTGATATAAGATACTTTATTTCAAAGTTTTAATTGTAAAAACTTCTTCAAAATGTATCTTATGCATTCTCAGTATTTGCAATTATCTTTTATTAGTAAGTACTAAGTTAGGGGTAGAGATAGAGTATATTTCTATGTAAGATCTAACAGAGACATTCAACTCAAATATGTCATGCTATCTATAATAGACCCAAAAAGCTATGTAAAAAATCTGATTACTCTCAGATTTTTTGGTTAATTTATAAAATTACCATATTTAAGATATTGATTTCTATGCTTTCATTCTAGGAAACATTCAGTCAATTTGTTTGCAAGCTTATGTTAAAATTTCTGGAAAATACTTGATGCTTTGGAACAAACAGTTGATTATATCATTTAAAAATTATACTATTCCATCTAGAGAATAGATAAGAACTGGGAAAAATGCAATGTTATATAACAATTTATAATATTTTATTAGTGTTATTAAATAATTAAGCTCTCCCCAAGAAAATTATACACATTTTAAGACTTAATCATGGCATTTTTTAAATTAAAGATTCTATTAATTTATTTGAGAGAAAGAGAGCATGGGAAGGGAGCTGGAGGAGGGGACAAACAGACTCCCTGCTGAGCAAGGAGCTAGATACAAGGCTCAATCCCAGGACCCTGAGATCATGACCTGAGCCAAAGTCAGATGTTTAACCGACTGAGCCACCCAGGTGACCTTAACCATGGCTTTAAAAACAAAACAAAACAAAACAAAAAATGTTTGGGCTTCTTGATAACTTGAATGGAGTAGATGTTGAGGGTAAAATTTTTATACTATCTTATTATAACAGTGTAAATTCTTTTTTTTTTTTTAAGATTTTATTTATTTATTCGACAGAGATAGAGACAGCTAGCGAGAGAGGGAACACAAGCAGTGGGAGCGGGAGAGGAAGAAGCAGGCTCCCAGCGGAGGAACCCGATGTGGGGCTCGATCCCAGATCGCCGGGATCACGCCCTGAGCCGAAGGCAGACGCCTAACCGCTGTGCCACCCAGGCGCCCCATAACAGTGTAAATTCTTATTCTAAATATTTTTAAACTGTGAAAATTGCTATGTACTTTTAATACAAAATGTGTTTTTGGTTGATATACAATTGACTGAGAAGCAAAAAAATTATTAAATACAATGAATTACAATAAATGGAAAACTGAGAAACCACTTACCAGTCACAGACTAAATATACTTGGAAAGGAAAAACTGTGCTGAATTAGAGCTTTTAACAAGCCATGGTCAATATGCAATAATTTATATTCAAATGTCTACTATAGACTGATGAGAGAAATCATATGTATGAATGCAAAATAAATATGACCTGAACCAAGAAAAATAACAGAGCATATGAACAAAATAATTACACATTTCAATACTTCATACTTTGAATATGACTTTATGGGGCAAATTCAGAAAGTTCATCTATTACTTGGTTATTTGTACTTATGTTAGAGCCTTCCTGGTGCCCTTTGCCACCAAGGAAAGAGCAACCATTAAAAGTTAATGCAGTTCTTCGTGCCTTTGGTATGCCTCTATAACTGAATTTTTAAAAAGAAAGAAAGAAAGAAAAGAAACAAAACCCATCTCCAAAATAAGATACTTTCACTGACTGCAAGGACAAGGTGGGTACCTTCCTATTGAAGGAAAATGTCTTTAAATAAAACAGATTTATTGTAGAGACTTCAGAAAATATTTTTAAATTTAAAGAGATGTGGGAAAATAG
Organism: Ursus maritimus; assembly: GCF_017311325.1. Lineage (NCBI taxonomy): Eukaryota > Metazoa > Chordata > Mammalia > Carnivora > Ursidae > Ursus > Ursus maritimus. The sequence continues at coordinate 30,495,361 of NW_024425563.1, forward strand.
CTTTTTAAATAGAATGGTAAAGAAACTGGAAGATCTTCAACTCATATGTGAAAATATAAAGAAATCCCTTACAATTTAATGGAAAACATTAAAATTCAAATCTCTCTATTTATCGCTCCAGAAATAAACTAACCAAAGGAGAACAAATCCCTTAACCTACTATGTACCCATAAAATATACTTTAAAAATTAGGATTTTTATAAACCCCAATATTAATGGTAAGTAGGGAAATAAGCATTTGAAACCAGCCAGGCTGGTTTCTGGGATAATACCCCAGAGCAAAGTGACAGGAGGAAATTATGTAGAAAAAAGAGAAGACAGTCATGCTGCACAGGTTATAGGGGGAAAACAACAACAACAACAACAACAACAACAACAACAAAAACACAACCACTCTGAGATAGGAGTTACACCTAGAGTGGGGAGATACTGACCACATCACTGAGACCTGGTAGATGAGAATACTAATTATCAGGGGAACAACAGTAGGAGATTTGAAAGTGTGTGTGGCCAGAGTTACATTTGAGTGTGTTCTTTTCTTCTCTAATGTTACTGCTTCTTGGCTCTTTCAGGGAAGGGAATTAGGACATCTATACCTATACCTTACCTATATTTGTAACTATATCTCAGCAGACTCACTTGTTCATAAATTAATGTCTATGCCCCATAAATATCCTCTTTTTAAGGCCTCTCCATTTGAAAACTTTCTCTCTCCCCATGAAAAGGGTCTTACTTATTGGGCTTAACAGGTTTCCCCCTAATACAGAGTCCCAATTAGAGCCTCATAGTTTCTAGAAAGTGGCTTACCTCTGAAACTCTTTCCTAATACAGACGCTTCAATAAATATTGTAACTAAACTATGGGAAATTATAGCATAAAATGTAAACTTAAAGTCTTAACCCTGAGATATAAGTAGAGATTGAAGGAATTATACCAATACATGACAAAATACAAGCCAAATTTAGAAATTAAACTGAAGTTTGATTAGAAGTGAAGTTGCTTCACCTTACAAAATTCTAGGTTATGAGGCTACATTTTTCAAAGGCTGGTTTACAGATCCCTTTAATCATAATTTTCTCAAATAGAGGTCTTTGGCACCATTCAAGTCCTACAAAATCAAATTTCTAAAGATGAAATAGAGGAATCTGGATTTAAGAAGATTCCTAGATGATTCTTCAGGATGAGAAAGTTGGACAATGTGGTAGATTCCTTTTAAAGGGTCACTCAGACATCATCTGGCTTCAAAAGAGGTAAGGGCTTGATAACTAAAAACAGGCCATGCAGAAGTTAGAGGGCTTTGTTTGCAGTGGAGGAAAAGTGGGAAAAAAAATCCTAAGAAATCTCTCTCCCTAAAGTGAAACGCTGACTGATTTTTCCTAGAAGATTGCTAGTATTTGAGAAATAATAGGTCAGTGCCTAGAATTGAGTAGTTCCTTCTGCAGTGCTCTAAGAATAACTGGTAACTCAAACAAGAGCCTCTTGCAGCCCTTTTCTGGAGACTGTAATGGGTTACCACTTTTGTGCACCATCTGACAGCATCTCTTCTCCCACACATAGGCCAAGAAGATGTGGGGATTTGGACGCAATGCTTTATACTGCTCTATTATAAGGTAACATTAATAATAATAAAAGAGATCATTTTCAAAAAGATATTTGGTAGTTTTTTATTTCCCCTATTTTTTATCATTGAAACAGTATTTTCCAAGATTCCAATAATTGAAATCACTGGAGATACAGTTAAAGACAGCATTTAGTTCAGTTAAAATTACATGCGGAGTTTGCCAACAGTTTTACTATTGACCTCCAAAGACAAGGACTGATTCATCATCTTTCTTCCCCACATAAAACACTATTTCTACTCCTTGACTTATTTTCTTGTTGACTCTTTCCCCATAAATCTGACTAGCAACAAGATTTATTTGACATTCCCTAGTAGATCATTACTTTGTACACTAATAAACCCTTGTACTGTCAAAGAGTGGTGGTGATTATTTTACGCAGTAATCAACTTGGTTTTAGTATGTTCTGAATATACAAAACAGATGGGAGAAAATTAAATGTTACTATTTGTAAAACTTCCATTAAGGAGAAAAATCAACTAAAACAACACAGGGAAATAAACTGCTTCTCAATACATATGGTTACCTATTAGCAAGCTGTGACATGTTCCTGTATTTATGTAAAAATAATCAAAGGAGGGGCGTCTGCCTTCGGCTCAGGGCATGATCACAGCATTATGGGATCGAGCCCCACGTCAGGCTCCTCCGCTATGAGCCTGCTTCTTCCTCTCCCACTCCCCCTGCTTGTGTTCCCTCTCTCACTGGCCGTCTCTATCTCTGTCGAATAAATAAATAAAATCTTTAAAAAAAAATCAAAGGAGTAATGTTAATTATAAATAGCCACATAACAGAAAATGTACAAATACTAACATTTCCATATATTCCTAAAAACAGAAAATACATATAAATAGATTAATATACTAAGCACGGTTTACCACTTTACTAAAATATCTTGAAAGTAGCCTTTTCACTTGATTTAAATATAACACCTCAGAGTGAGTTAAGTGCCCTAGATGCCCCATTTTTACCTACTCTTTCAACTCTATAATTAAATAAGTGCTACACATAATTAAATTTTTCTAAGACTAGAATTGAAGTCATTAAGTTACCAATAAAAAGATTATACAGATTCTCAAGCTGTACCTTAAAAATGTCAAGAATCATTTTTAAACATTCTATGAGGAGAAAGGCACTCAAATAAAGGCTGCATGATTTTTATTTGATATGCATTATTTTTAGTGCCTTTGATTATTGACTAAGATTTCTTATTATATGAGAAAAAACATAGGTCTCTTTAAATTCTGTTGGAATTAGATGTGTTTTTTTATTGAAAAACTGTAACAAGAATTCCACATTTATTAGTTTTCCCCTTTCTGATGTGTTTATTAAATAACATTTTTGGTGCATAGAACAGGAATTGAGAGATTGCTTTGTTTCATTATTATTATTATTATTATTTATTATTATTATTATTATTTTGCAGGAATGTGGTATTTTCTTATGGTCACAGCCCCAGTAAACTAATATATCCTTGTTTATCGACAAAAAAGTATAAGGAATATAAAACATCTTGTCAAGTGCAGGTGTCGAGAAAATGTCTTATTTGGCCTTTCAATCCATATCTGAGATTTCAAAGACGGTATTTTTTTTTTTTTTTTTACTATACTGTACTGCTACCCTTCTTCATCTCCTTCTTTCCTAATAAATACCACTATTAAAACTTTATACGTATTTGTGCAAGTCTTTATTTAATGAGAACGGCATAATATAGATTATTCAATTCCAATTCAACCTACATTGCCTTCCTCTCCCTCCATTCCAGGCAAAGGAACTAAGTCATATGTGATGAGACAATCACTGAGACATTAATTTATGATTTGTTCCCAATGCTGTCAATGGATGTAATGAATAAGATGTGATCTTAAATCTGCTTTCTTCAAGGGCCTATTAATGTCCTTAAAAAAACAATATCTTAACAAAAGGCAAAGTGAGGCTATAATTTATATAAGCAGAAGGAAAGGTGTCTAGATAGTGTGCAAGAGGCACACTGGGAAAGAGGATGACATTTTTGTGGGCCATATTCCCTCACAAGTTCTGGGAATGACTGTGAGGTATTGCCTGATGCTTGTATTTGCTCAGGGTGTCCTAGCAGTCAACCCTGAAAAGATTACTAGATTTAAACCATGGGAACAGGCAGCAAAGAAGCCATCTTCAAAGCAGCCTGGATCAATGAGCATATCACTTGGGATCTGTGTGATAGACTAAAGGAAAGTCTCTCCTCCAGGGTTGTAAGTAGGATTCTAAGGAAGAGAATTTTCCCACTTCATCCAATTTTACAACTGAAAATGGATTTCATCCCAATCTGGAGAATAGGTGCATTGAGCAGCTTAAATAGGGTTTCAAGAAATAAACAGATACAGTATTTATTTTTTGCACTATGGCATATTTATTGCATGATTAAGTTTTAATTCTTTTGAGTTGTAATAGTCTTCTGACTCACTCAAATGTCATTGCATTGTAACACTGTGGAGAAAAAAGGAGAGGTCGGTAGAATAAAATGTGATTTCTTTAGATTACGTTTCCCTTTGTCCTCTGCAGAAAGTGAGATAGATGCTTCTGTCCCAGTGGCACCAGAGCAAATTGGGCCATGGGTCACAGCAGAGAAGGACACAAATGAGGATGCACAAAGCTGAGGTACAACTTTTGATCAGATTATACTGAAATGATCTAAAAGAGAATACTTGTTTTCTACTTTTACTGCAGAAGACAGAATATGGATTCATCAAAATGTGTGTGTGTCTGGGAGTAAGTGTCAGAAAGGCCAATATTTACTTGGGAGATGTACAGATGAGTCTTATTATTATTAAAATATTTTCAACCAGTATACCTTATTGCCCAGTGCGTGACAGATAATGATTTATTCTATATATTTATGCTGAGACTCAAAAAAGAAACAAAAATTTTAGGCTTTCATAGGACAATAAAATCAAGCAACAGCCTTGGGTATCAAAAGTAGTCAGGTTGAGCTTTTCAGATCAAGCTTAAAGTATCTTTTTTTTTTTTTTTTCTATTTTAGCACTTTGGAGAATGCATACTTGTCCATTAAAACGTTAAGACTGAATATTTGAATATACAATGTAGTTCATTGTGCTATTCCATTAGCCCACCACGTACTGAATTAGAGCCATGTGACATTTCGCTAATTAAGAAAAAAAGAATAAATTAAAATGTTTGATGTGAATAGATGTAATTTAACTGTAGCATTCAAAAATCACCTTGGCACTTCTACAAATCTACTCAGTTTTTACATTTATAATATCAAAATTGCATTAATTATTATTTAAATCTGGAGAAGTCTATATTGATCAGTTAGTCAAACTCCCTCACCTTATGGTTGCAGAAACTGAAGCACAGTAATAAATAATGAGGTTATTTTCTATCAACATTATGATTTTCCTTTGGTAAAAATACCATATTTTATCTATTTTTAATTAAGAAGAATATTGAACATTATTGGAAAGAGTGAATCCTATATGCGAGATATCATAAATTAGATGGATGTTTAATCAAACCTAGCAAAGGATCTAATACCTTATATTATATTATATAATGCAAATATTGCATTATTTTTTAATGGAAAAGAGATTTCTGAGGCACATCCAACAAAACTCTTTTTGTAGTGATAGAGAAGTGGACAAAAGGTGAGTAGTTTGTACAAGAGAAGCTGCAGGCCCTCCACTCACACTCTACAAAAACATAACAGATGCATAGATTTTTAGATAGATGCATATGACAATGCCAATTATTAATTTATAACCACAATCAGTTTGAATTTTCAGTTTTTGAAACTATTGTTCCACTCTCTTTAATGAATTTCTTCTCTATATTTTCTTACAGTTTTTAATATCTGAGAGATTTCACATTGTTTAAATATAAACAGAGCTTTATAATCAAGATAAAAGTTCTCAGTTCAACTTTTTTTTATTTCCATAAACACCTGCGTTCTCTCATCTTTTAAATTCTCTTATAATATTTATCGTCTGTTATTAATAAGATAAATTGCTTGCTATCCCCAAGGAAGTCATTCTCTCTCCTGCTCTGTGCTCTGCCCTATCTCTAGAATTATTTCCACAAAAGTAACTTCCTCTGTCATGATTTTCTCAATGCCCTCAACTATAAGTATCTGCTGCTCCATCAGGTATTTCTAGTGTCTTTGCTCTGAGTTTAATACCACTCACAGGATCATGTCTGGCACAAAGTTACATAAAATATATTGATTATAATATATCAACATTTGATTGCTATCACAAATTGAGAAACCATATGTTGTCCCTACTATACATTATTGTTTGATTGTCTTTTCTGTGCTGAAGCTACGAGAAGAGCAAACTAAATATAAATTAAGTACATCGAATAAATATGTATTTAAAAGTGTAGATATTAAGAGAAAATTTATAAGGTTTTCCTACAAGCATTGCTCTATGAAACAAATGCATCTAAAGAGTACAACGGATTAATTGTTGCAGATGCTATATTATGCCAAAAATATCTCCTCTTTAGAATTTAACTGTTCACTTCCCAGATGCCAGAAGTGTCACTGTTGATAGTTCATAGGAGACTCCCTCTTAGGAATTATTCTCTGCCAAATAGAACTGCCTCACCTAAGCTTATACCCCATCACTATGTGCAGACTTGTCAATGACTTGGCAATATTGCAAATGTGAGGGCACAAGACCCCTTACCTCAATTCTGGACAAATTTTTGTGCTCACGACAGCTCTATGGCTCCCCTGTGGCATCAACTGAGGCCTCTGTTGTGACCATATCCCAGTTTTACTGATTCCTATACCACCTTGCTTCCTTTACTCCCTTGCAAGTAATGCCTCCAAGAACTCTCCTTAGTAAATTCCCTGCATGCAAATCATCATGTCAGAAACTGTCTTCCAGGAAACCAGACTTTACCAAACCAAAGTACTTTATGAGAGAATCTGTCAGTTTTGAAAACCTGCTGAAGCCAGAATGCCAGCGAACACTTCCTCAGGGTGGTATTATTCAAGAAGGGCCTTTTGAGATTGTACTCCCATTTTCTTCTCCCCAGCTCCTCCTATACCATCCTGCAGTTAGCAAAGTTAGGGAAAAGGGTAGGACTTCCAGATGGATGGATGGATGGATGGATGGATGTATGGATGGAAGGAAAGAAGGAAGGAAGGAAGGAAGGAAGGAAGGAAGGAAGGAAGGAAGGAAGAGAAAAATAAAGTTTCTTTTCTTCCCTGTTGCAAGAAACAGGGTATTGTGCTCCAGAACAATGAACATGAATTTGTAAATGTGTAATACTACACTAAAGCAGTCATATTAATTATAAACAGAGACTATTTTAGGGGCCAGTGTGACCAGACAACTTTTCACCATCTGACCAGTGAAGTCATGGATTTTCTGGTATCCAACCCAGGCAGATGTAAAAAACAAATTCTCACAGAAAGCAAAACAATCTAATTGTTTTCTGTTGCATTCAGCATCCAACATATTCTATCTTGTGGACTGCATATGGAAAAAAGCAAAACAAAGTAGTGATATTGTCTTTTCTTATTAGTCTCTTTGCTGAGACCTGATTCTTGAGCATTTCATTTTCCTGCCCAGTTACTGAATGTGGTAAGTAGAAATGTTTTTCAAACTTCATGAGCAGTGAAGGAAGACTTATTAATTATGTACCTAAACAGTCAAAGAGAACAGAGAATGGACTCTGAAAGACAAACTCTGTAGGTAAGGAACAGGTGTTAGTAGACAGTGCTATGGGAAATGTTCACAGATTTTGAAGTTAAAATTTTTTTGTGAAAAATTCTTCTGAAAAAGTTGTTTCATTCTCTTACATCATATCATATTCTTCATGTCTGAAGAACTGTGACCTATCTCAGTATTTTGCATGACATATTTCTAAAACTTACAGAAAAAGAAAATATATTTACTGAGAACCCACATGGCAAGTCCTATTGAGGTGCTGCTACTAAGTTCCTCAGAAGCACAGGGACAAGAATTGGTATCATACATGCAACCCTTAACTGAATGATAGAGAAGACTCTGAGATAGACAGTAAATGCAAATTAATGACTGATACTTAAGAGAAGATTGTTCTCACTTTCTTAATCACAAGACTACACATTTTTAAAAAATTTTTGTATGGGTTTAGGATAATAGAGTCAGATGTAAATCAATAATTTAGGAGAGATTAACCAAACAAGTTTTAGTCTGTGAAATATATTTTCTCACTTCTTCAATTTTCTCCTACTGAAAAGGTAGTTACTAGTTGTGGACATAAACATTGAGGAAAGGAGTCACAATTATCTTTGTGTTAATACAAGTCCTATTTCTGATACTTGAGTAAGATAGGAGATTTGACAACAGCTTATTTTAAAACAAATTCATGAAAGATCCACAACTAATATCATTCTCAATGGGGAAACCTGAGAGGTTTTCCTCTATAATCAGGAACAAAACAGGGATGTTCACTCTCACCACTGTTATTTAACATAGTACTAGAAGTCCTAGCCTCAACAACCAAACAACAAAAAGGAATAAAAGGCATCCAAATTGGCAAGGAAGAAGTAAAACTTTTATTATTTGCAGATGGCATGATACTGTATATAGAAAACCCAAAAGACTCCATCAAAAACTGCTAGAACTGATAAACAAATTCAGTAAAGTCGTAGGATACAAAATCAAAGTACAGAAATCTGTTGCATTTCTGTACACCAATAATGAAGCAGTAGAAAGAGAAATTAAGGAATTGATCCCATTTACAATTGCACCAAAAGCCATAAGATACCTAGGAATAACCATAACCAAATAGGTGAAAGAGGTGTACTCTGAAAACTACAAAACACTGATGAAAGAAATTGAAGATGACTAAAAGAAATGGAAAAACAGAGGTGCCTGGTGGCTCAGTTGAATAAGCATCTGACTTTGGCTCAGGTCATGATCTCAGGGTCCTGGAATTGAGCCCTGTGTCAGGCTCCATGAGAAGCAGGGAGTCCACTTCTCTCTCTTCCTCTCCCTCTGCCCCTCCCCCTGCTCGTGTTTGCATGTGCAACAAACACGTGAGCTCTCTCTCAAATAAATAAATAAATAAATAAATAAGATCTTAAAAAGAAAGAAAGAAAGAAAGAAAGAAAGAAAGAAAGAAAGAAATGGAAAGACATACTCATGGATTAGAAGAACAAATATTGTTAAAAAGTCTATACTACCCAAGCAATCTACACATTTAATGCAGTCTCTATCAAAATATAATAGCCTTTCTCACAGAGCTAAAACAAACAATCCAAAATTTGTATGGAAACCCAAAAGACTGCAAATAGCCAAAGCAACCTTGAAGAAGAAAAGCAAAGCTGGAGGCATTACAACTCCAGACAAAGCTATTACAAAGCTATAGTGATCCAAATAGTATGGCACAGGCAGAAAAAGACACACATCGATCAAAGGAACAGAATAGAAAACTCAGAAATAAACCCACAACTAAATGGTCAATTAATCTCTGACAAAACAGGAAAGAATATTCAATGGGAAAAAGACAATCTCTTCAACAAATGATATTGGAAATGCTGGACAGCAACATGCAAAAGAATGAAACTGGACCACATTCTTACGCAATACACAAAAATAAATTAAAAATGAATTAAAAATGCAAACATGAGACTTGAAAACAAAGAAATCCTAGAGGAGAACACAGAGAGTAACCTCTTTGACATTGGCCATAGCAACTTCTTTCTAAGTATGCCTCCAAAGGCAAGGGAAACAAAAGCAAAAATACACTATGGAGACTTCATCAAAATAAAATAAAAAGCTTACGTACAGCAAAGGATATAATTAGAAAAACTAAAAGCAACCTACAAAATGGAAGATATTTGTAATGACATATCTAATAAAGGGTTAGTATTCAAAATATATAAAGAATTTATCAAACTCAACACCAAGAAAACAAATAATCCACTTAAAAAATGGTCAGAAGACATGAATAGACATTTTTCCAAAGAAGACATCCAGAAGGCTAACAGACACATGAAAAGATGCTTACCACCACTCATCATTGGGGAAATACAAATCAAAACTACAATGAGATATCACCACACTCCTGTCAAAATGGCTAACATCAACAACACCAGAAACAACAGGTGCTGGCAAGAATGTGGATGTGTACCATTGTTGGGAATGCAAACTGGTGCAGCCACTCTAGAAAACAGTATGGAGTTTCTTCAAAAAGTTAAAAATAGAACTACCCTATGACCCAGCAATTATACTACTAGGCATTTACCCAAAGAATACAAAAATACTGATTCAAATGGATACATGTACCCTGATATTTATAACAGCATTTTATACACACACACACACACACACACACACACACACAATGGAATATTACTCCATCCTAAAAAAGAAAGAAATCTTGTCTTTTTCTGACTGACTTATTTCACTCAGCATAATCCCCTCTAACCCCATCCATGTCCTTACAAATGGCAAGATTTCATTCTTTGTCAGTCAGAAAAAGACAATATGATTTCACTCATATGTGGAATTTATGAAACAAAACAAATGAACAAAAGGGAAAAAGATAGTGAGGCAAACCATAAGAGACTCTTAACTACAGGGAACAAACTGATGGTTATCAGAGGGGAGGTATGTGGGTCAGTGAGTCTGGATTAAGTAGGGTGATGGGGATTAAGGAGGGAACTTGCTGTGGTGAGCACCGGGTGTTGTATGGATGTGTTGAATCACTAGCTTGAACACCTGAAACTAATATTACACTGTATGTTAACTAACTGGAATTTAAATAAAATTTAAATTAAAACAAGAAATAAAATAAAACAAATACATGAGAATGGTCTCAAAAATCCCCATTATCTATGTGCTTCATGGGAAAAAATTTTTATTTTCTGTGAAAACAACCCTGCTTCACTTTCCAACAACTTTACTCTTAATTGTTGGCACAAGAAAAGAAAAATCATAAAGAGACAACAAAGCAAACAGAAGGAAAAGGCTTACTTGTAATTTGCACTCTCAGAACTAACCCTTCTTCCCTACTTGCTCTTGACTTCTGTATCTAACAACATGAATTCCTGGCAGAAAAGACGACCCCAAATGGATTACCCACTAATCTATATATATATATTAGATATTATATATATGCTTATATGTGTGTGTGTGTATATATATATATATTTTTTTTTTCCTCAGGTCAAAGATAAAATTAAAATACTTAATATTTCATTTACGATGCATGGTAGTTAAAATTGCTAAATAATTATATCAACTATTGCACAAATCTGTTTTTAATCAGTTATTCCAGCTTTATCAGAAGAAGGTTGTAAAGTTAAAGAAGATAAATGTTGCAGGTGTTTAATTAACAGCACAGTCCCTTTTGTAATGTGTGCTTTGGCTCTTCTCATCATATATCTTCATGAAAGGTAGTGTTAGTTGGAAACTTTCCGTTGATGGTCTCAGATGAATACTTAAGACGAGGGTATAACCTAAGTGTTTTCTCAGGACAGTTCTCAGCTCTGGTATACCTTTCCTCTTCCACCTCATCAGTCCTACCCAGTCTGAGTTTCTTGACCTTTGGAGGCAAGATGCCAATTCCAACTGTTTACTCAGGCATTTCTGAGATTATGAGTAAAATTTGTTTTAAGGATGAATTCATCTATTAAGGGATTAGGTTTCAGTTGCGGATGATCATTACTAGTGCAAACTATTCAACTGTGTCTGTATTCTGAATGTGTGTTCAGATGTTGAAAAGAGAGAAAATGGAATATATGTGTTTTTTTAAAAGCAATATAATTTGCATTAATTAATTTGACATATGGTCTCAGGGTCCAGACAAAGCCAGGGAGGGTTTCACTGAAAAGTACAGTTTCTCCCTAATGCCAAGGAAGGAAAATGAGAAAAATCTATCATTGAGTATCTTACCAACCTTAAAAAAAAAAAAATGTTATTGTAAATTAGTAAGAAATACGCTTCGTTTTATAATTTTAGAGCTTCTCAAAATATAATCATGCTTTCATATAAAACAGGAATTTTGCCTTTAAAAAGTAAGTCTACGATATCAAAAAATCTCCCCACTCATTAATGTTAACATCCACCTGGGGGATAACTGACTGTCATGATTCCTGAGGTAACTGCAAAGCATGCACGTGTGCGCTCATGCGCACACTCACACCTGTCCTTTAGTCTCTTTTACAAAATTAAAATGTAAAAACTATACTAAATGGGGGCGCCTGGGTGGCTAGTCCTTAAGCGTCTGCCTTCGGCTCAGGGTGTGATCCCGGCGTCCTGGGATAGAGCCCCACATCAGGCTCCTCCGCTGGGAGCCTACTTCTTCCTCTCCCACTCCCCCTGCTTGTGTTCCCTCTCTCGCTGGCTGTCTCTCTCTGTCAAATAAATAAATAAAATCTTAAAAAAAAATAAAAATAAATAAATAAAAACTATACTAAATGTGTTACTACAGAAGAAAGACAAAATCCAATTTTCTAAGTAAAAGGCTCTAAAACAATAGTAACACACCTGCATGCTCCCAAAGAAAAACCTATAGTCAGATGGAAAACTATTGATATTAGGGTTACATGGCAGAGTCACAATGCTGACATAAACAGGTTCTCTCCCAATATTTAAATTTCAGTACTCTAAAAGAATAAATGAGAAGTCCTCAAAATATTAAATAAAATCATAGTAATCAGATGATTGTATGTTACATGTAATTTTCTATAGTTCTGAAAATAGATTTGGTTGCCAAAAAAGAAGGAAACAAAGTCAAACTGGCTGGCTCAGAAGCAGTTCTTGCAATGATACAGTCTAATATGATCTAATCATTTTGTAATCACACTTCCTGTTCTAATTATTATATACCTAAACATAAAATTATGCTACTATTTAAAAATTTATTTTCTTTCTTTATGGAGTTCGAACAACTATAAAATGCCAAGCCAATGAAATTCTCACCAGAAATATTGAAAATGTAACAATATATACTGGTAAAAAAGTAAATTTTAGAAATCCAAACTATTCAGCAACTCTGAGGTATTCTTAATTTAATTACATAGCAATTATGCTAGAAATCAAGTATTCTTATTGTAAGGTTCATAAATGTATTTATACATCTGCATCTGTATCTCCAAATACATGAAGGTAAGGTGCCATAGTATCATTGATTCTTCTACTTCACTCTCCCTAAATACTTCAGTAAGCTAAAGTTAAGGCATTTCATATTTTCACATGTGTTAAGTTGCAAAATGGAAGGTTGGGGCAAAATATACTTTAATGTCATTTTGAGTTAGAATTTAAATGATAGAACACAATGTTAGATGTCTATTTATTTAACTTTGATGTTGAAATGAGAGAATTATACTCATTCAGCCAACAATATCAAAGTCAAACTTACCTCGCATGTATTGTGTGCAGCTTCCAGATAATCTGCTAGGACAGAATCCTTCACTTCCCAAATAAATGTGATGTAGCATTTCAGACGCACATTATTAGTCATCACACTTTTGTTAACTTTTGTTTTTGTTTTTGTTTTGTTTTACTTTATAAACTCTTTTCCAGACTCCACAGTTTATTTCTATTCTTTTTTCCTTAGCAAGTGGACGAAGTTAAAATGAAAATGATTATAAAAGTCATTTTAAACCTGGCATTCCTCCAAAGTTAGAGAAAAACAATCTTATTTGCATTGGAAGAAAAAATTTCCATTCCAACAAAATAAAAGTCTTCCACAGATTAAGATTTTCTTGCCAGTATTTAAAAATTTAGCATTGGCAGGGGGAAGGGGGATCTTCCGTTAGATTACTCCTGAATTTTAAAAAAAATGTAATTGCTATGAATACAAGTAACATAGGCCTGTCTGACAAGCAGAGTGACAGTTTGAATTCTAAAATATGTCACACTTATATTTGAGTCTAATTTATTTTTTCCTCTACCAGCAGGGTATCCTGAAACAGATGCTTTTAAGAATGTCATACAAATCTGCTCTGTTTATCTCACATTGCTTTGCTTTCTTTTTTTTTTATTGATTCTCTCAGCCTAGCAGGAGTCTTATGATTCCTGACTGGTTCAGTAACTCCATGACTCATCACATAAATTACTCTGTAAAATTGCATGTGCAGTCAATCTATACCCTATCTAGATGTTTCACATATTAGGGCTGAAAAATGAACACCATCACAGAAATAAATTTAGGAACCTAAACCGAAGTTAAAACGTCTTAAAACGAAACTGTATTTTAAGAAATGAGCTTAGGTGAGGTAAGATAATTAACTTAATATTTCCAGGTGCATTTCTTACCTGAAAAATGGGAGGTTTAAGTCAAATGTTAGTTTAAGTCTTTTGACTCGGAAATTTGAATCAATGGATCATTTCATTTAAGCGCTAGAACTAGGGAAATGTGCCCATTTAAAAACAAATACATAATTATTAGATAATTTTCTAAAACAAACTGAGGGCTTCAGAGGGGAGGGGGGAACGGGATAGGCTGGTGATGGGTAGTCAGGAGAGCACGTATTGCATGGTGCACTGGGTGTTATATGCAACTAATGAATCATGGAACTTTACATAAAAAACCAGGGATGTACTCTACGGTGACTAACATAATAAAAAAACTATTATTATAAAAAAAAAAGGTTCTGGGAAATAAAATAAAATAAAATAAAATAAAATAAAATAAAATAAAATAAAATGTTATTTTTCTAGTCTCATTTTTATATCTATTTCTCTTTATATTTACAAATATTTTAATATGTGGCTATTTTAGAAGATAAGATAATTAGGTAGTATCACCCACAGATCACACTTCTAAAAGAAGAAGGCACACAAGATGATTAACTCACATAAACATTTGGTCTTTCAAGGGCCAATGGGCAAATATCATACTGCACAGTTAATTTCTGAAACTTTAGGGGAAGTTTTTATTCTTTAGCTAACAAACCAGTGGAAAATTATGTTAACATTGATTATTTATAAAAATATTTATTCTCACTTCCAGTAAAAATCCTAAGGACTTAAAATAATGGAAATTCATATAGGTTCCAATTATGTAGACACATACATACATACATACATACATACATACATGTATATATATTTAAAAGCCCAAACCAAACCAGCATGAAATTTCAACCACTTGAGCCCCAGTCTTAATTTTACCTTGTTATAATTCTCTCTTAAAACCCAATTTCAAAGGCAATCTAAACCAGAAACACACTGGCAAAATTGCATTAGTGGCTTTGAGATAGTCGTTTCATTTTTATCAGTTCACGTTAAGTACCTCTTTAAAATATCATAAAGCTTAAATATCTTTAAAGAAAAGAATGCTGTGTACAGTGCCTAAACAAAAGTCACAGGTAATATTGAAAAAATCCAGAATATAAGGGAGTTTTGTTGTTGTTGTTGTCGTTATTGTTGTTACATTTTCTGTAGAGGAGAACATCATAGTTTTGTAGGCACTGAATTTTCTATCATCCTTTATTTTACCTACACTCTTATCTCGGTAGTCTAAGAATAACAATATAAAGCAGCTATTTCTTACCATGAGAATATTAGGGTTTCTGTAAGCATACACACAGCAGAACATATGCATAAATGCACATTTTCGTTATACAATATATACACAAGTGTATGTCTCATCGTGTATGTCTTAGATAAAATATGTGTTCCATAGTTACCATTTCACCAACTTTTTATATGACACTTGAAATAAATGACAGAGAAAATGCTAAATGGCAAGTGTGTCATAATTGTGTGATGTTTTTAACATACATAAAAAGACAAAAATGTTCACAATAATTTGTTTTTAATTCAGGTAATTAAATTGAGAAATCAATGTAACTGTTACATTGCTAATATGATGGTTTACAAGTCAATTTATTTGATTTTTAAAAGAATGATTTGGTAAATTAATGGTGAATATGAAACATCCTTCTTTTAGAAGAATTACAAATAATATATGTAGATATGCCTCCTTCCAGGAGGCGGACTTTAACTGTCTCCTTCCCTCTTCTCAACTTTGGGGTGAGCTAGACAGAGTAACTAACTTCCAAAAAAAAAAAAAGTGTAGAAAAGGGAAAATAGTAACTTTACATAAGAGAGAGCTACCAATCACTACCTTAGCCGTATGATTAAACTTATCATCATCAAGAGTGTTGTGTGGATGCCATGATATAACGTGGTTATATTACCTATGTGATATTCTATCTAAAAACTATGGCACCTGTCTAAGCATGAAAAAATATTAGACAAACTCAGATTGTAGGCCTTTCACAGAATATTTGAGTAGGTGACTTCAAGGCACTCAAAATAGAAAAGAAGGAAAAGACTGAGAAATTCTCACAGACCAGAGGAAACTGGGAACACTTGACAACTAAACACATGTGTTACCCTGAGTTGGATTCTTTGGGGCAGCAGGGGGCGGGGAAGGACAGTAATGGAAGTGGTTAAAATCCAAATAAACCAAGGAGTAGTTAATAATAGTACAGCAATGGTTTAGCTTTGATAACTGTGCCATAACAATGTAAGTTGGTAATAAAAAGGGAAATTAGATGAAAGGCATACAGTAACTCTCCGTACTATCTTTGCAAACTTTTCTATAAATCTCAATATATTCCAAAATAAAATGTTTACTTGAAACCAAAATAAAACAACAATAGCATCTGGGGACATGATACTACATACCAAATATATTCAGTGGAAGTTCTGCTAACCACATGTTGGTTAGTTTTATATTTAGATTAAATCATTTCTAACCCCTGTCAAAATATATGCACTGAGGTCTATGACATGAAAAAACTCGTAACTAAGATGTGTCTTTCTTCTTTCACCCGTGAAGTCTGAAAATTCAGTTGTGTTTTTCACCAAAACTTTAACCATATAATTATGTTTTTAATGTACATAATCTAAATAATTACTGCATAACTTCTGAGCTTGAAAAGTTATTGCTCTGCAAACTGAGTTGTAAAGACACAAACTACATGAATTGCCTAAATTCTGGTGTTAAATTAGTACTGATACTGCAACTTTACCTAGAGAGAAAAACGGTAAAAACCTAGGTGTATCTAATTATTTCACAGTTTCTATAAGTTCCTGTTACCCTTTAAGGAAAATGAAAAGGAAAGGAAAGATGCCATATTTCAGGTAAGATGAAGCAAAGATAATGATTAAACAGAGAATTCATATCTGGGCCAAATTTTGTGTTTGCTTTTTCTAGCTTTAGTGATCTTAAAGTAGTCACCAAATGTTTTCTATACGTCAATATCCTCACCATTAAAATGACAGAACATGGAAAAAATAAAATAAAATGATAGAACCCAGAGTTCTTGTGAAAATTGAATGTGTTCATATATGCATAATAATTAAACTAGTACCAGAGGAAATAAGTTCCATCTAACTTTTAGATATAGTTTATTCAAAAACATATAGTATACTCAACAAATGGACCCATCCTCAAAGAAACATTCTCCATTTTGAACTGGCCAAGTACAGATCTGACTACAAAAACTAAGAGGGTGATCTGGTGAAAGCAGCTATAGAAAACATTACAATTTTAATGAGTACCAATGTGAAAAAATATACCACTCAAGATCTTTCTATTCTATTAATCTCGCAACTATTAGAATTATCCTGAAATATTAAAATAGTATTGGAAAATAAATAAGGCTTGAAATTTTAAATACACAAAACTGGTAAAGCATAAAGCTATCTATAATGGGTTGTATATGAAATATGTTGTCCAGCTGAAATATGTTGTCCAGTATTACAGTTAGGTGAGTAAGTTTGATGATTTGAAGATCTAGTGAGTTTTTCTCTAGTCTGGCTGGAATCATAGATTATAGACCAGATCCATAATCAAGCCTTTCATACTCATTGCATACTCAGTCACTTGT
The DNA here is from genome assembly GCF_017311325.1 of Ursus maritimus. NCBI lineage: Eukaryota > Metazoa > Chordata > Mammalia > Carnivora > Ursidae > Ursus > Ursus maritimus. The sequence goes on from NW_024425563.1 coordinate 30,512,830, forward strand.
TCAACAAAGTGTGAATGGAGCTGAAGAAAGTTCTTCCTATACTACTAAAAAAGAAGTTTTTTTAAAAACACGCATTTTATTGACATTGATTAGATTTTTCATCTTCAGATAAGAAATCACCCGACATGTATAAAATCTGCAGTGCCTTTAAATCATTCCCTTATCAGTCAGAACCAATTTTCAACATAATGCATTCCTGAAAGCACATCAAATCATAAAGTGGCAATAAAAAGAACAGTATTTTTTTTAAAGAAAAATGTGCTATTAGTTATCTCTTCTCAACATACTTCATGTGTATGTTAGAGAGACTTGTATTGGGTATTTTATGATTTTTTCTTTGAATTTCAAATGGTTGTTAGTGTATCTGATAAAGTTTATAGTATATGTAATTGGAGACTTGCATAAGCCAATGCCAGACACAAACATAAAAAGTACATAAGCATTCACATACATACCTACAACAAATACGAGCTACATTTTAAATTGTAGCATTTTGCTCCAAGTTGTATAATATTGGAATATACACTGATGGTAAGATATCATCTGATGCTCAATGTATACACACAGCATCTTAGAAGATTGTGTCAAAAGAAGAGACTTGAACAATATGCATTAGGTTGAATCCTGGAATTTAAAGTGACAGAAGATGAGGACTAAAAAACAGGGTTAAAAATAGCATGTAATAACATATATAGTACAAGGAAAAAAAAGAGTTATATGATGTTAGGAAGAACTAAAATTATGAAAGAATGTTATACTTACTTAAAACTCCATTAGGAACAATTAAGTAAATGGATAAAGGATGGTGAAAGCCAGGTTTCTCACTCCTAGAGTGGGAATTCATAGATAGACAAGGGGAGGAAGCTAGAATGATTCATTTATTAATAGATTATAGTTGGAGACATTATAAGAACTAATAGTGAGACACTAGTGAGTATAGCTTAATATAATATAAGTGGCTAACATACAGAAATATTTACAGATATGTAAATATACAGGTTTGCATGCTTATATATATCTTCTCTCTGCCAGGTAGGAGGGCCTAAGAAGCATATCTAGCATCAGGTCTTAGTTTTTAATATAATTGATTCTATAGTAAAAGAAACCAAGGCTCTTGGAGAAAGGCTTGTTCTAGGACTTGGAGAAGAAATATATAGATGAGTCATAGCATCTTGTTGTAACAGAAAGAAAGGAAGGTCTAAAATATATAAAACTCAACATCCTGGAATAAAAAAAAGGTAAAAATTAAGGAAATCTGAATAAACTGGAAATTTTAGTTAATAACATATCGATATTGGTTAATTAATTATAACAAGGGTACCATACTAGAGTAAGATGTTAATAACTGGAGAAATTATGTTAGTGTATATGTGAAATTTCCACCTGGGAAGAATCTTCTTAATTCTCATATATATCTAAAAATGCTCTAAAAGTAAAGTCTATATTGTTTTTTTTTTTTTTTTAAGATTTTATTTATTTATGTGACAGAGAGACAGCCAGCGAGAGAGGGAACACAGCAGGGGAGTGGGAGAGGAAGAAGCAGGCTTCCAGCAGAGGAGCCTGATGTGGGACTCGATCCCAGAACGCCAGGATCACGCCCTGAGCCGAAGGCAGACGCTTAACGACTGAGCCACCCAGGTGCCCCAGCAAAGTCTATATTGTAAAACAATAACGAACCTCCATTTCTGTAGCACTAATACAAAGGAATTGCCCCCTCCCTAGGATAGGCCTCTAATTTCTTTGCTTCCAGGTTAAAGTTGAATAAATTAGAAAACTTGATGGTAAAATTCTCTACTAATAAATATATACATAATAACAATAAAAGAGAAGATTGAATCTAAATTGTAAGTGTTGATGATGAATTCAATTTATTGTCAAAAGCTCTACCTTAAAAACTACATTTATATGTTACCAGTACCATTAGAGATTGTCTGAAATTTATACTTTATTTTTGAGCCCTGTATCTGTATATTTGGACAAAAGTTAAATAATCACCCTAACATAAAATGTGCTGCAGTGATATATGCATAAAGGTGGAGAAAATAGTGAAAGTGTGATATGTAAGTTGTATGAACACCTATCTATTACCTAACTAATTATCAACTTCAATTATGAATCACACTCCATTAGGGCAATTAATTCATGTGGAAAAATTACTTTCAGTCTGAATCTGAAAGAACTACTCAGCATGTCACATGAAAGAGAAAAGAGTAACTGGCTTCCAAAAGGAGGGGAACAAATGCAATTCCATTATTCAGGTTTTTTGTGTTATTGCAAAATATTTCAAGTTTTATTTCTCTCATCAATATGCATTCTTCATTCTATGGTTACTTAATATCTATTTTTTTAAGTACTCTGTTCTTAAAATGAGTGGTCCTACAATATAAGCAGCATTTTGAGCCTCCTTCTCCTTCCAGATGAGCAAATCTTCCAAGCTATCTTCGTTGCCTGATCATACAGAATAAAGATTTTTAGCCAATTACCAATTTTTCATAAGAAAAATCCTAGTGAAAACAAAAACAAAAACAAGTCTCTACGGCCATAGCAAAGCTGGCTCACAGAAAAAAACAAAAAAACAACAACAAAAAAAAACTGCTTTTCCATAATTTAAACTCTTTATTTCCCACATTCACTGTCTTCTTAATTTATTAGTTTCCCCAGTCATTTAACTTTTTTTTAAGGTTTTTGCTTTAATCCATTTTATTCACAGAACAACACTAATCCCATAATTAATATCAAAGGGAAAAGATAATTTACATAAGAAAATATATTTTATATTAAATATTTTGCTGGAATCTTCTATGCCATTTATTTATTTTTGTGTATAGTTGACACAATGTAGCATTTGCAAAATCAGACCTATAAATACAGAGAACCGATGGTTGCCAGAGGGGAGGGAGGTAGGGTATGGGCAAATTGGTGAAGGGAGAAGGAGATACAGACTTCTAGTTATGGAATGAGTAAGTCACAGGAGTAAAAGGCACAGCATAAGGAATATAATCAATGATATTTTAATAATGTTGTATGGTGACATATGGTACTACACTGGTGATGAGCATGGCATAATGTATAAATTTGTCAAATTACTATGTTGTACATCTAGTCACTTAACTTTTGAATGAACCTTCAAATCCCAGGAAAGAGTCTGTGAGCTGAAGTTTATCTAAATAAGTCAGGATTGTAAATGATGGTATTAGTTATTGAGTGCCTCTACCAATAGTAGACTTCTTCCTCTGCCACTCTTAGAAGGAAGCTAAACGTATTTACAACTTAACCAACGCAACAAAGTGGTCCCCTGGCAAGGGGTCAAAGGATTGACTCCTCAAATTTTCCTCTTGCTTTTTTTTTTTTTTTTTTGATAAATAATATTGGCTGTCAGGCCAGTATTTAAATCACTGTGAGCACAGAGGCAGTCAAATAGATACCATGAAATGACCTTTGGTAGAAAACAAGGTACAACAGGACACAGGATACAACAAAGAGCAGCTGGAAGCACCTATTTAGTACCAATCTCTCATCTTACATGGCCCAGCCATTGCTGGACAGATCACTGTACTCAGGACAGGAACAATGTAGGATGTAGCACCACAGTTACTCCAAGGTCTCCATTTCATGTCTCCTTTCTTACTCCCCATTCCCACTTTGATTAGATGTTTCTTTGGCCAAGACCATAGCAACAGGAGTCTGCATCTCTCAGATTCTTCTTATCCCTCTCCCCCAACTCAGAAATCTACAAGAAACTGAGAACTTCCCTTGTTTACCAAAGACACTTGTGAACAATATGCATGAGATGATGACTTGATTAAGCTGAAATAGGATGGTCTACAGACATTATAATAAAATTTATAAAAACATATCAAAACTATTCCAAATCAATTTAAACCCTATCTGTAATCCCATGCAAAATATCAATATTCTATTAGTGATTTTATCAAGTGTTTTGAAAATAAATGTTCAAAGTAAATTTAAATTTTTCAGGGGTGCCTGAGTGGCTCAGTCAGTTAAGCATCAGACCCTTGAATTCAGCTCAGGTCCTGATCTCAGGGTCACCGATAGAGCCCCATGTGGGGCTCCCTGCTCAATGTGGATTTTGTTTGCCCTCTCTCTCCCATTCTGCCCCTCCCCCTGCTTCTTTTTCATTTTATTTTTTTCAGTATGGCTAATTAAAACAGTATACTCTTTTTTTTTTTTTTAAGATTTTATTTATTTATTTGAGACAGAGCATGCATGCATAAGAGCATGAGCTGGGGAGGGGCAGAGGGAGAGGAAGAGAGAACATCTCTCAAGCAGACTCAGTGTTGAGGGTATAGTCCTGAACAGGCTCAATCTCATGACCCTGACACCATGACCTGAGCCAAAACCAACTCAACCAACTAAGTCATCCAGCCACCCCAATATAATCTTTTTTTAATGAAATCATTGCAAAAGGAAGAATGGGCATTTATTTGTCTAATAAATGTGTGCACCATTAATTAGAATATACTAAACAGAAAAACTGATCAACATGAGAGAGACATGTGAAAGTCAACAAAAATAGAAAACATATTATTTTCATTTGCATTTAGATCACTTATAGATTTGGTATGTTATGTCAAGACATAATTAAACAAATGTCAAAAGAAATATTTTAAACAATCAGAAAATGTACTTAGGGTAGAAAACAATTAGGTTTTAAGTCAATATTAAAAAACAAGATGAGAATAACTCCCAACTACTTGGAAATAGAAAAATACATTGAAAATAAGAAATAGAGCAAAAAATTACAATAAAAATTCGAAAAAAAATATAGCCAGGTGACAATGAATTTTGCATATAAATATTTCTGGCACAATAAAAGCAAAAGCTGTGCCTGGAGAGAAATTTACATGTTAGGGGCGCCTGGGTGGCTCAGTCGTTAAGCGTCTGCCTTCGGCTCAGGGTGTGATCCCAGAGTCCTGAGATCAAGCCCACATCAGGCTCCTCTGCTGGGAGCCTGCTTCTTCCTCTCCCACTCCCCCTGCTTGTCTCTCTCTCACTGGCTGTCTCTCTCACTGGCTGTCTCTGTGTCAAATAAATAAATAAAATCTTAAAAAAAAAAAGAAATTTACATGTTAATGTATATACTGGAAAAGAAGAAAGGAAAAGTCAATGATCTAAACTCCTAGCTATGCTAGAAAAATCATAGCAAATCAATCCCAGAAAAAATGGAGGAAAAGAAGGAATATAGACAAGAGAAGATAAAGAAAGAGAAAACAAGCTTAAGACACAGTAAATTGACAAAATAAACATGTTCTTTCTTTGAAAAGTCTATTAAAATTGATAGTACTCTAGCAAGGCAGATCAAGAAAAAAACTGGAAAACATACATCAATCTCAACAACGAAAGAAATGAACTAAAGAGCCTACAGATATAAATATAACGACAGCACATTACAAAAATTTAAGAAATATGTTTTCTTCAAAAAAATTGACAGGGGCGCCTGGGTGGCACAGCGGTTAAGCGTCTGCCTTCGGCTCAGGGTGTGATCCCGGCATTGTGGGATCGAGCCCCACATCAGGCTCCTCTGCTGTGAGCCTGTTTCTTCCTCTCCCACTCCCCCTGCTTGTGTTCCCTCTCTCGCTGGCTGTCTCTATCTCTGTCAAATAAATAAATAAAATCTTAAAAAAAAAAAAATTGACAGAATAGTTGGAAGAGGCAAATTCACAGAAAAACGTAACAGCATAGTCCCGTACCTATTCAAGAAACTGAATCTAGTTTACAAATTCATAAAGAATTATCCAGTCTCAATTGATTTGTTTTATCATTGTGTATAATATAAACAGCCCTTGAGAATTCAAACAAACATTCTGACAATTAGGTCATAGTACAAAATAGTCAAAGATTCAGGAAACCTAATGTTGAACAGATGGAAAGGAAAGAAACCAGAGGAACTGGTCAGTGTGACTATGGGATCATTTGATTAATGATAAGGCAGAAAGAAAGTCTAAGTAGTGCCTCATACGTGGCCAGGTTGCTGTGGTTTTCTAGGTATGGGAATAGAGTGTGAGCAAGGAAGGCAATTAATTACCTATGGATAAAGGAGTTCAGAAATTCCTTGATGTTTTTTTTTTTTTTTAAAGATTTTTTATGTATTTATTCGACAGAGATAGAGACAGCCAGCGAGAGAGAGGACACAAGCAGGGGGAGTGGGAGAGGAAGAAGCAGGCTCACAGCAGAAGAGCCTGATGTGGGGCTCAATCTCAGATCGCCGGGATCACGCCCTGAGCTGAAGGCAGACGCTTAACCGCTGTGCCACCCAGGCGCCCCAGAAACTCCTTGATGTTACTCGATGTAAGTTTACAAGACACAGATACAAACCTCACAGATTAAGACATCTGTCCAGTAATATAGCCAGCGGTTGTTCAGTCAGCCAGGGCCATTAGCAATTTTTCCCATTAACATGTTCTTAAAAGCTAGGTCTGGAGTCTGATCTCTTGAAAAATGTATGTGATATTTTTTAGCTTCTTATTTAACATATTTGAGAAATAATGATCTTAGATTGTTGAGATCTGGGAACTTTAGCATTTTTGCACAAAATTCTAATATTACTGCATCCATTGCTAAAAAAAAAATAAAACTTAAGATGTCTGCTGCATAAAACAACAGTAATGAACATTTTCAATGAATCAGAATGACCAAACAACATGATTTGTTAGTAACAGATTTGCTCTATGCTGTCTTTAAATATCTGACAATTATGATACTTTATTAAGAATATATATTCAGATAATTTTCTAAATATTAAGTTTTATTAGTTATTATAACCTGTCAGTTTGCATGTGAAATGTAATATGACCCTTAAGACTTTATTCCATAAGGGATACTAATTAGATTTGTTTGCTAAGTATTGTATGCAGGCAGCAGAAAGTTGAATCAAGAATATCAAATCACTTCTAAAGAGCCATATACATGATGGACTAATTTAATTAAAAATATACAAACAGATTATAAATTGTATATACACATATATTGTAAAATGTATTATATATGTATATATGCACATGCACATATAAGCATGCACACGTGTGTATGTATGTGTGTGTATCTGTTCTATTTCTGGCTCTTCCTTGCACTTTCAAAGTTCTCCTGATACTTTCTTATATATCCGTGCTTGTCAAATTCTTTCTTCCTCTTATTGATATGGATCTGAGTCCTTATTTTTGTATTTAGGATTCTCTCAACATCTATTTGGTTAGTGGTTAAAAATTTGCTTTGAAGCAACAAGTTATTACCAATAGTATTCTTAAAAAACTGTATGACAATATGCTCTATAAATGTACTAATTATCACTTTTGAAACACTGTTCTCTCTGGTTTCTTCGAACTCTGAATTTCTAGCTTTTTTGTTCTATGCTGTTTGCACTTTCCCTGTCAGTGACCTGTCTCTGCTCTGTGACAAAGGGAGATCTGTCAAGAAAAGGATGCAATACACAGTATTCAAAAGGTAACATTTGCGGGGCGCCTGGGTGGCACAACGGTTAAGCGTCTGCCTTCGGCTCAGGGCGTGATCCCGGCGTTCTGGGATCGAGCCCCACATCAGGCTCCTCCACTATGAGCCTGCTTCTTCCTCTCCCACTCCCCCTGCTTATGTTCCCTCTCTCGCTGGCTGTCTCTATCTCTGTCAAATAAATAAATAAAATCTTTAAAAAAAAAAAAAAAAAAGGTAACATTTGCTGAAAGGTTTCAATGTGCCAAGTACTATTGTTAGGGCTTAATAAACATTGGTTTATTTAATCATCAAAACAACCCAATGATTAGCTATCATTATTATTCCCATTTTATCCATTAAGAAATTGAGACATAACAACATGGGTGAGACAGCCTGGCTGTGTACACAGCAGCCTTCCTCTGGAGTCTACATTCTAGGGCTAAAAGTGCTATGCATATTCAAGATAAGTCAGGCAGAGAAAGACAAATACCACATGATTTCAATCATATGTGGAATTAAGAAACAAAGAGAGAGAGAGAGAGAGGCAGGCAAACCTGAATACAGACTCTTAACTATAGAGAGCAAACTGAGGGTAGCTGGAGGGGACTTGGGTGGGGGGAATGGGTTAAACGGGTGGTGGGTATTAAGGAGGGCACTTGTGATGAGACTAGAGGTTGTGTGCTAAATTCTACTCCTGAAACTAATATTACACTGTATGTAAACTAACTGGAATTTAAATCAAAACTTGAAAAAAAAAAAGTGCTATGCATCTTCAAGCAGCTTCCTGATTGTGTTTCCTAACCACTTATCTAAACTCAGACATTATAATTATCTTCGGTTTCCCTCCCAGGATTTTTACACTGAAAAATTCCTCCTGATTTTTTTGGAATAAAATCAAACAAAAAGAACCACAAAATTCCCCTATTTCCCCCACGTTTCACCACTTCATAAGGATTCTATCAGTTTACTGTCCTGTAATCATTATTTATGTTTCCCATTTCTTATCTAGCCTACAAATTTAAACTTTTGAAAACTCAGCCCATGCTACACTATTGTTTAAAAAATGTGTGCCTTCGTATTGTCCTCAGGATAAATCCAAACTTTCCAGAAAGAATAATTCCTATGTTCTCCCAAAAACAAAAACATCAACAAAAGAATACTTTTAGGCAAGCCACTTTTTATGATAACACCTTTTAACATAAAAATGACCTAGGTAAAAATAAAATTTGTCTAGGATTTTTATTTCTTGTTTTCTTATAAAATAAAATGATACAAATCAATGAACTTTTGTAACTATTTGGTTAGCATCCAGTCTGGTTCAGTTCCATTCGATTCTTTGTAAAAATGTACCATTTATTTTAAAACATGAAGGAACGATAGACCAAAGTAAATAAATAAATAAATAAATAAATAAACGCACGCACGCACGCACACGCACACAAACAGTTCATCCCCTCACATATTTCCTGATTATTTCCCTTCCTACCACTACCTGACTGGAAATTAAAAAAAAAAAATTCTTATACCTTGATTGTCATTACTAATAATTATAATCTCCTCATAACCTCAATTTTATACACTTCACTCTCTCTACCACCACCTTCCCATCTAACTCCTTCTCTATTACCTCTTCCCCAATAACCACTCAACCCAGTGGTACTAGCAATCTACTCCTCTCCTTCCCAGATATTTAATGTCATGGTCCATCCTTATCATCACCCACCTGAAACAACTTAAACTCACTTGCCTCTTCTAGTGTCAAAGTTCTCATTCAGCCAAGTCACAAGCATGGTAAGAAAGAAAAAACAAAACAAAACCTCCCTGTTCTCCCTCCTAATCCAATACAGTTAAATATGACTGGAGAAAAAGTTAGCATGCTTTTAAATGAACAGAGTTTATAATTATAAGCATGAAACTCAAGAGAAACTTTAGTGTGGCTGATCAATTATACTATATTTTTCTAATTTATTAACTATTCCTGTCTGATAGAAAATGTTCCATACCTTCTCCTTAAACACTGCCCCTGCCACCCTAACAGTCAACAATACTCAGATTCTACCTCACTGAGAGAACTGAGCAAAGATGATTCTCAAATGTCCATCTCGTGTCTACCCACCCACCCCTCATATTCCACCTTCTTGTTTCCATAAATGAAATATTCATGATCTTACCCAAACTCAAGGGAAACTTTCCAAAAACCCTTTCCTTTCTCCTATACATCAGTATTTTCACTCTCTATTGCCTATACCTGTCAACAAAACATGCTATTATTTCTCATATCTTAAATTTGAAAGAAAACAATTATTAATGCCACTGTGCCAATGAGTACTCAATTTCTTTGTCTCTCATTTTCAGTAAAATCCTTCAAAAGAGTTTTCTATATTCAGTGGCTATAACTTTTTCTCCTGTTTTTTTCTCTTTTAATCTATCTCCAACTGGCATTTTTCTCTATCACTCCATATCCCAATCTTTCACTACATCATCAATGATCTCCAGATTACATAACATGTGGTAGGCTGAATAAGGGTCCCCAAAGATGTTCATTCATTAATCCTTTTAACCTGGGAATATTTTACCTTCTATGGTAAAAGAGACTTGTGATTACGTTAAGGGCCTTCAGAAAGGGAGATTGCCCTGAAATATCCTTGTGAGTCCAATGTAATCAAAGGTCCTTATAAGAGGGAAGCAGGAGTGTCAGAGTCAGAGAGAGAAAATGTAATCATGAAGAAGTGGCCAGAGAAGAGAGATGATGCTACATTGTATGTTTTGAAGAAAGGGGAAGGGGTGATAAGCCAAGGAATTCAAGTGGCCTCTGGAAGCTGGAAAGGCAAGGAAAGAGATTTCTCCCTTAAGTCTCTTAAGAAGTAAAACCCTTCAGAGTGTAGGGATTGAGGGTACATTCCTCAATCTCATAAAAACCATCTATGAACAGCCTACTGCAAATATTCTCAATGGGGAAAAGCTGGAAGCCTTTCCCTTAAGATCAGGAACACGACAAGGATGCCCACTCACGCCATTATTATTCAACATAGTACTAGAAGTCCTTGCAACAGCAATCAGACAACTAAAAGGGATAAAAGGTATCCAAATCGGCAAAGAAGAAGTCAAACTGTCTCTCTTAGCAGATGACATGATACTCTATACGGAAAACCCAAAAGAATTCACTCCCAAACTATTAGAAGTTATAGAGCAATTCAGTAACGTGGCGGGATACAAAATCAATACTCAGAAATCAGTTGCATTTCTATACACGAATAATGAGACTGAAGAAAGAAATTAGGGAATCCATCCCATTTACAATAGCACCAAAAACCATATGTTACCTTGGAATTAACTTAACCAGAGACGTAAAGGACCTATATTCTAGAAACTATAAATCACTCTTGAAAGACATTGAGGAAGACACAAAAAGATGGAAAAATATTCCATGCTCATGGATCAGAAGAATAAACATAGTTAAAATGTTTCAATGCTATCCCGATCAAAATACCGAGGACATTTTTCAAAGAACAGGAACAAATAGTCTTTAAATTTGTATGGAAACAGAAAAGGCCCCGAATCGCCAAGGAACTGTTGAAAAGGAAAAACAAAGCTGGGGGCATCACAATGCCGGATTTCGAGCTGTACTACAAAGCTGTGATCACAAAGACAGCATGGTACTGGCACAAAAACAGACACATAGACCAATGGAACAGAATAGAGAGCCCAGAAATGGACCCTCGGCTCTTTGGGCAACTAATATTTGCTAAAGCAGGAAAAAACATCTGGTGGAAAAAAGACAGTCTCTTCAATAAATGGTGCTGGGAAAATTGGACAGCCACATGCAAAAGAATGAAACTTGACCACTCTCTCACACCATAAACAAAGATAAACTCCAAATGGATGAAAGATCTCGATGTGGGACAGGAATCCATCAAAATCATAGGCAGCAACCTCTACGACATCGGCCAAAGCAACCTTTTTCATGACACATCTCCAAAGGCAAGAGAAACAAAAGATAAAATGAACTTGTGGGACTTCATCAAGATAAAAGCTTTCTGCACAGCCAAGGAAACAGTCAAAAACTAAAAGGCAGCCCACGGAATGGGAGATATATTTGCAAATGATACTACAGATAGAAGACTGGTATCCAAGATCTACAAAGAACTTCTCAAACTCAATACGCGAGAACAAATAAACAAATCATAAAATGGGCAAAGATATGAACAGACACTTTTCTAATGATGCACACAATGGCTAACAGCACATGAAAAAATGTTTAAAATCATTTAGCCATCAGGGAAATTCAATCAAAAACCACACAAGATGTACTTCACCTTTACACCAGTTAGAATGGCAAAAAGTGACAAGGCAAGAAACAACAATTGCTGGAGAGGATGTGGGAGAAAGGGGATTCCTCCCTACCATCGCTAGTGGGAATGAAGTTAAGCTACAGCCACTCTGGAAAACAGTGTGGAGGTCCCTTAAAAAGTTAAAAATTGAGCTACCCTATGACCCAGCCATTGCACTACTGGGTATTTACCCCAAAGATACAGACGTAGTGAAGAGAAGGGCCATATGCACCCCAATGTTCATAGTAGCATTGTCCACAATAGTTAAATCGTGGAAAGAACTGAGATGCCCTTCAACAGATGAATGGATTAAGAAGTTGTGGTCCATATATACAATGGAATATTAGCTATCAGAAAAACGATTCTCAACATTTGCTGCAACATGGACGGCACTGAGGAGATAATGCTATGAAATAAGTCAAGCAGAGAAAGACAAATATATGATTTCTCTCATCTATGGAACATAAGAACAAAGGAGATCGGGTAGGGGAAGAAAGGGATAAAGAAAGGGGGGAATCAGAAGGGGAATGAAGCAGATGAGAGACTATGGACTCTGAGAAACAAACTGAGGGCTTGCAGAGGGGAGGTGGTGGGGGATGGATAGGCTGGTGATGGTGGTAGTATAGGAGGGCACGGCATGGCGTGGCACTGGGTCTTGTAGCAATCATGAATCATGGAACTTTACATCAAAAACCAGGGATGTACTGTATGGTGACTAACATAATATAATAAAAAAACATTAAAAAAAAAAAAAAAGAAGGAGCATCAGTGTTTAGACACATTGATTATAGTCCAGTGAAACTGATTTCAGACTGCTGACCTCCAGACGTGTAAAAAAATAACTTCATATTGTTTTGAGCCAGTAAGTTTGTGGTACTCTGTTACAGCAGCAATAGGAAATCGATAACGCAATGATCAGTACTCACCTTTCAAATGAATGATAGGAGAGACAGTGGTGGTGGTGGCAGTGGTGATGGTGATGGTGATGATGATGATAGACAGACCAAAAATCAACAACACTGAACACATATCTGAAAATTCCCTTACCATCATATACTTTCCTTGCTTGCTTTCTAGGATACCACAGCCTCTACATCTTTAATCACTGTACTTAATTTTCATTGTTAATTCTTCTATTTTTCTATGGCTTTTCAATTGCCAGAAATTTTTAAAAGAAATCTTAGATACAATTATAAATAAGATTATCCAAGGGAAAAAGAATCACTCATAGACAAATATATCCCAGCCAGATCCTAACCCTAATATTCCACAAACAATAACTTTTAAAACAGAATGTAAAATTAAATTACAATATATTATGGTATCATAGCCAGTCAGTGGGATATTAATATTTAATTCAAAGACTAACATGATAAGTGAGAAGAAAAGTATTGACTTTGGATTTAAATATTTACTTTTTTTTACACCAACCCAATCCAACCATTTAAAGGGTAAAAAAATAAATAAATAGCTGATCATCCAACTTCATATAGAACAAATTGATTACATTGGTCTGAGATAGTTTTATTGAGAGATAATGGACTTTCTTTTTAATTATTATTATATACAAAGATAATCAGTTGGTTTTTGGTGGTGGTGCTTAGACATAAATTTAGTTTGATCCAATTTTGAGAGATTTTGAGAGATTCAGACAAATAGACTATGAAATTATTAATGAACAGTTCAAGTGAAAAAACAAGTTCGCATCTTTTTAATAACAGTTCATGAATTAATAATAAGATCTCAGCCAAGAAACTTTAGCCTCTGTCTCCAGAGATCTTCACAAAATCCATTTTTATAAGAGAAAATGCTGAAGTCACAGAGGTGAGGTTTTCTTGATATCAGGAAATATTAATGAAATTAATAAAATGTAAATGTACTGTTTGATTTTATTAAAAAACAAAGATTTTTGAATTAATCCTGGGGAGTGAGTAAAATCAATTTTAAAATACTGTATTAATGCATAAAACTGAGGTAGTCAGGCTGTGTGATATTGGGGCAGGCCGAACAAGTCCAGCAGAACACAGAACCCAAACAAAACCTGTGTATTAAAACTGTATGTAAAGACTAAAACTACAAAGTTAATGGAGAAAAAATGTAAGAGAATATCTTCATAATGTAGAGAAAATAAAGGGCCCCATAAAAAAACTTCAAAACCAAAGATTGTAAGGTAAATAAAATGGTGGATTTGATTACTTCAAAAATCAGAAAAAAAATTTGATGAAGGAAACAGAAAAATTAGCAGAAAGATGAGAAAATGAGAGAAGATATTTACAAAATTTACATTAGTTTCTAGAATAGTTTAGGATTTCCAGAAAAGCCATAAGAAAAGCTGTCACGGTGAGCACAGGACAGGGTGCAGCAACTTAAAGAAATCAAAACTCAAAAGGTTAACAATCTTAGAGGGAGAAGTCCAAATGCATTAGCAGTCAGAGGAATTTAAATCAAAGCAACAAAATGGATTTCAAGGAGCAGAATGGAGATGATAAAGAAAAGAAGGGTAACAAGAAAGAAGCATTCTGAAAATGGGAAAACTTAAAAGATACTAGGTTTACTTGGATTAGAAAAGAGAAGTGAAGTTAGATACTGGTTGTTCTAAGGCGACTCTCAGTGACTCTTTTCCTTTCTCAGGAACAGCAAAAGTTCACATTGCAGTGGGACAGTAAGACATAGGACCTGCTCCATGAGACTGAAGAAAGAAAAATGCTCAGGATGTGAGCAGAGTCGGTGGAAGGGGCTACCTGGATTTCCACTCTAATCCACTTTTCTGTCCCTTGTCCCTAAAACACAGAAACATTTAAGACTGGGACCCTGTCAGTCTGGATTTTTAACTCTATAATATTCTATATGTATAAATGGTTCAGTATAAAATGACTTTTACCTTCTTCATTTTATTATTTTATTGAATTTACCCAATTTAGCCCATCACAAGAGAAATATGATATTAGACTGAACACATAGAAAGAATTGAGAAAATGATGGAGAATTCACATTTTTTAAAGAATTTGTTCTAACAGTTTTTTTTTTCTCTCTCTCCTTTAGGCTTCACTGTGATTTTACTGCATATTTTAATATTATCTTCCAAAATATGGTTTCCATGCAGAATTACTCAGTCCACAAAGGAATACCCTGCAGCCACTCTCTGTTCTGTGTCCTAACAATTAACTTCCTGAAACTTGCTCTAAATATGCAACAGCCATCTAAGGTAACATTTACCTACCAGGTGTAAATTCTCCAAGTGGTAATGAATCCTTGGGAACCTGGCAAATGCTGGCACATTTGGCAATGACACCAAGCCCAAAGTTATTTTCCCCCATATGTATGTTAGTGTCCCTTTAGTGAATAAAAAGATAGACGTGTTTTTATGGTTTAATATTTACTAGTGTTCTCCAGCTAACTCCAAGACACTGAGACAAAAACTGCACGGCAAATTACAACTCTTCTCAGGTTGGCCCTAAGCAATAAAATGAAAGGAAGTAATTGAAGTTCTGGTCCCTTACCTCATCTTCTAGCCCCTTTGCTTGTACCAATAGCCTTCCCAGCTATCAACATCTGGCTTTAAGAATAACTGTCAGTTGTCATTCATTTTTATTCCAGCTTGAACATGTCCCTGTGTTCCATCTCCAAAGAATACTGTTATTTTAACTCTTTTTTTCAGATGAAATAATTTTCCCTAAACAAAATAGTATCAAACAATAAGTTCCAAAAAAAGAAATAGATCATAGAGTTTATTGTGTGGTTTATCTATTTATAAGAAGACATTAAGAAAACTATAGCTAAAATCATTAAAAGACTAGCCTCATTTCCAGCTTGAAATAGATTCAAATAGATTTCATTTCATGTAAATTCTTATCTGTTGTCTCTTGCTAAAGTACTCATCCTTTTAAAAAAAATATTAACTTTTTTCTTTATAGTACACATTAACTTATATTCCTCTTGTGGAAACGCCTTGAATGTTCAAGTATATGTGCTGAGGAATATGGGACTTGTTTTTACATTTTTAGTACTAAAAGTGGTACTAGTTTCAGAGTAAAAATTTGATAAATAATGACCTAAGTGCCTTCTGATATGCTCCAATAGTTGAACAACTTTCTGGCATCTCTTCAATGTGATCCTTAAAAAGTTTCACCCTATGCCAAAAAAATATAAAAATGTTTAACAAGACACACTGTAGTTTGATGTTTATGTAATTCCAACAAATAATTGCGAAATCAACCATTGGCTATTTCTGAAAAATGAGTATGTATCTAGAAAAAAGTTTAAAAGTCAGAAAACTCTGAATATTTGCCTTCATGAAAACAAACAAACAAAAAATCCTGTGGCATTTGGAAATTTGTCATTAGTGAAAGATTTAATCAAGATTACAGAAAGGTAAAACAGCATAGTCATACTGTGTTAGCAAGCAATTCTACGCTCAACACTACCTGGAGAGGAAGGGTTTAAAGGGATTATACTATACTAGGTCACCTGTAAAAATCAGTCTGTTAATCTAGGTCCAGAACTTTGTAAAACACCATCAAATTTGTACAACCGAACATAGTTATCCATGAATATACATAAGCATATATGCATATATACATACACATGCACATATATGGTCTGTGGGTATCCACATGCATCTACATGAAGACATATATGTAGATTTATGGACACACACGCATATATAGTCTGTGAATATACATGTATATGCATGCACATATGAGTGTGTGTGTGTGTGTGTGTGTGTGTGTGTGTGTGTCTATGTCTGTGTGTGTCAAGCCAGGCAATTTATATATAAGGTAAGAGAAATTACCAGATTGTGTATGAGATGGAGAAATAAAATGGGAAAGGCTGGGTGGTGCTCTACCTTTTCTGCTTTGATAAATATGTGACTTCCCAAACACTGAGTCAGCAATTGATCATGCCAGGCTTGGTTTTATGCTTTGTTAAGATGGCCTATTTAGGATTTGTACTCAGTCTTGGGATATAACACATACTCCTATGCAGAAGTTGTCAAACTATAGGTCAAATTCATCCTATGGCCCATTTTTGCTTGTTTTTATGTTTTGTTATGTTTTTAAAAAGATTTTTTAAAAAGACCCATATCTATTTGATGTATTGTCTGTGGCTTTTTTTACACTAAGATGGCAAAGTTGAGTAGTTGTTTTAGAGAACATATGGCCACAAAATCTCAAAATATTTACTACCTAGTCCTTTACACAAAATCTTTGTTAACCCTGCTTTAGAGAAGTTCTCACTTCTACAGTATAGGCTTTCTGTTTTCTCAAATGATTATTGAATATCTCAGGGAGATCTCTCTACTCTGAAAAGATTGGAAGTCCACAATTTCCAGCCTTGTGCAATGTCTGGCACATTTATTTTGCAGTCAGCCCTGTAACAACTGCTATATTTTAAGCCCCACAGTAACTCACTATGTTTATACACAGCCTAGCTTTTAGCCAAAAATCTAAGAGACATCAGACTGTAGGCATCTCTTTTTGTGCAACTATCTCTTTTCCAGAATAATCATCCACAAATTCCAAAAAATTCAGCACCCTGGAATTTCTATTTTTACCTACTGAACTCAGCAAGACAGTCATTTTTCCCCTTGACCTCTACACCCCTGCTCTGTAGTCAGAAAATGCTATTGGATAAAATCCCAAGTTCATGTGTTTTCCTTTCTCTCAAGACTCTAAGAACTGTTCTACCTGTTGTACATTTCCTGGAAAATGTCATATTTTTTATATTGTCCAGTTTTATAGTTGCTTCCTATGAGAGGATAAGTCTAACACAATTGCCCCATTGTGTCTGGAAGTGTAGCCACTAAAAGTGATTCAATAATGATTTATGAAGTAAATATGTAACAAACTTATAGCATATTAGTGAGATTTGGGGTATGTTGTAGAAAAATTGTGTGGCTAGATACCATGTTTGAACTTGCTAGACAATCTGTCAATGAAGAGAGAGTCAAATTCTGAATATAGTCTCTATCACTGTGGAATTGATAAGTAAAATTCACTAAAGAGACAAGGCATATATAAATAAATATAACTCAAAAATTACTTTGGTTTAATAACACCCAAATTTGTGTAGGTACTACTTTAAACTATATAAAACGGTACCATAGTTGAGTCATATATCTTCTAAAACCTATGTCTTGATTATCATATAGGGAGTATGTCTGCATGAGTCATAAGTTAATTCAAGATGTTTAACTGACATCTCTAATAAGATATGTTTATATTAATAACCACTTTAAATATGATAAATGTCAACCCTAACCACTAATAATTACAGGGAAAAAAGAAGGATGTTAATTTGCTGAAGAACACCTAATGAAAACAGTTGCACATATTAATTCTAGATTAAAGTGACACAATAGTTTGTGTCTTTATTAGGAAGACCATATTTTCAACAACTGAAGAAACTCACTCTACATTTTGAGATTTCTATGCTTACCCAACATTATCCATACATCTCAATTAAACACATTATATTTGTAATTATCTTACTGAATTAGCCTTTATACACTGGACATTATAATCTTCAACATGGCAAAGTACAAACTGTTAGTAATATTTATATTTTAAGAATCACTCAGGAATCCTTTAAGCTCCCAGAATTATTAAACAGGTTCCAGACCACACAAGCACTCATCTGAATGTTTAAAGAATTTGCACACTTATTTCTAAACATAAATTTCACCAAGTTCACAAAGCCCACTATAGATAATTAATATTACCTAAGCATTTCTGGTAAGAAATGAGGAAGGTGTTTTCTTTCCCCTCTTTGGCTAAGGAACAGAACTAAACTCTAGACTAGAAGTCAATTATTAACTATGTTGGTAAGGAAGCTACCTAAAGTATCATATCAAGAACGGCTTGCTTACCCTAATATAGTCTGCATTTTAGTGTTTATATTTTAGAGTTTTACATATATACTTCCTCCTCTCTGATATTTTCCAACATAGGAGTGAGTCATACAATTTTTTCAGTTTTATTGAGAAACAATTGACATATATCACTGTATAAGTTTAAAGAGGGTTTAAATTACATATACTGTGAAATGATTACCACAATAGGTTCAGCTAGCATCCATCTTCTCAATATGAAAGAAAAAAAGACAAAAAAAAAAAAAAAAAAAAAAAAAAAAAAAAAAAAAAACAAAGAAAAAATTTTCTCCTTGTGATGAGAACTCTAAGGATTTACTCTCTTACTCTCTTTCCTATATACCACACAGCAGTGTCATCATGTTGTACATTATATCCCTGGTGCTTATTTATTCTTATAACTGGACTTTGTACCTTTTTACCATGTTCCTACAATTCCCTTCCTCTAACTCCCCACTATTTGCATCTAGTAACCACACTCTGATCTGTTTCTAAAATGTTTTTTTTTTCCCCACATATAAGTGAGATCACACAATATTTGCCTTTTCCTGTCAGACTTATCTCACTTAGTATAGTGCCTTCAAGGTCCATCCATGCTGTTGCAAATGGTAGGATTTCCTTGTGTTTTTTTTTAATGGTTGAATAGTATCCCAATGTACATATATATCATAAATTATTTATCCATTCATTCACTGATGGACACTTGGGTTACTTCCATGTCTTGGCTATTGTAAATAATGTTTCTATGAAATGGGGGTGCAGATATCTTTTCTAGTTAGTGTTTTTGTATCCTCTGGGTATATTCAAGAAGTAAAACTGCTGGATCATATGGTGGCTCTATTTTTAATTTTTTTAGGATCTTCCACACTGTTTTCCATAGCAGTTGTACTAATTTACAATCTCACCAACAGTGCAGAAGGATTCTCTTTTCTCCATATTCATGACAGCATTTGTTATCTTTTGTCTTTTGGATGACGGACATTATAATGTATGAGGTGGTATTTCATTGTGGTTTTAATTTGCATTTCCTTAATGACTAGGTGTGTTGAGGATCTTTTCATTTGTCTTTGGCCTTTTGTATATCTTCTTTGAAGAAAGGTCTATGCAGGTCCTTTGCTGATTTTTTTTTTTAATTTTTAATTTTTTAATTTTTATTTTTTTGAGACTGAGTTATATGAGTTCTGTATATATTTTAGGTATTAACCCCTGGTCAGATGTATGGTTTGCAATCTTTTTTCTCATTCAATAGCTTGCCTCTCCAGCTGATGGTTTCTTTTGCTATGAAGAAGCACTATGGTTTGATGTAGTCCCACTTTGCTTTTTGTTTTTTGGTTTTTTTTTTTTTTTTTTTTTTTTGGTGCTTGTGTCTTAAATGTTATATCCAAAGAATCATTACCAAGGCCCATGTCAAGAAACTTTATTCTTATGCTTTCTTCTAGAAGTTACATGATGTCAGATCTTACATTTAAGTCTTTAATCTATTTTGAGTTAATTTTTGTGGATGATGTAAGATACAGGTCCAGTTTGTTTTATATGTGAATATCTAATTATCTCAGCACCATTTATTGAAAAAAAATTGCCTTCTCCGTTGAGTATTCCTGATTTCCTTGTCAAATATTAGTTGACTGTAGGTGCATGGGAGTATTTCTGCACTCTTGATACTGTACCACTGGTCTGTGTGTATATTTTTATGTCAGTACCACACCTTTTTGATGATTATAGGTTTAGAGTGCAGTTTACTACCAGGAAGTGTGATGCCTCCTGCTTTGTTTTTCTTTCTCAGGATTTCTTTGACTATTCAAGGTCTTTTGTGGTTCCATATCCATTTTAGGACTCTTTTCTCTCCCCTACTCCTGTAAAAAATGCTACGGGAAGCTTGATAGTGATTGCACTGAATCTATAGATGGTTTTTGGTAATACTGACATGTTAACAATAATAATTCTTCCACATCATGAGCATGACACACCTTTCCATTTATTTCTCTTCTTCAATTTCTTTCATCAGTGTCTAGTTTGCAGTGTAGTGATCTTTCACCTCCCTAGTTAAATGTACTCCTAAGTATTTTGTTGTTTTTGAAGCTATTGTAAATGGGACAGATCTCTTTCTTTTTCAGAAAATCAGTTGTTGGTATATAAAAATGCTACTGATTTTTGAATGTCAATTTTGAATCCTGTAACTTTATTGAATTAATTGATTAGATCTAATCATTTTTTGGTTGAGCATTTAGGGTTTTTTATATATAAAATCATGTCATATGCAAATAGATTTCCTTTCTAATTTTAATACCTTTTATTTCTTTCTCTTCCCTGATTGCTCTAGGTAGGACTTTTAGCACTGTGTGGAATAGCTGTGGTGAGAGTGGACAACCTTGTCTTGCTCTGATGTTAGAGGAAAAGCTTTCAATCTTTCATCATAGAATATGATGTTAGCTGTGGGCTTGACATGTATGGCCTTTATTATGTTGAGACATGGTCCTTCTATCCCTAATGCTTAAGTGTTTTTATCATGAATTGATGTTAAATTCCATCAAACTTTTTTTTTTGCCTCTTCTGAGATGGCCATATGATTCTTTTCTTCCCTTCTATTAATGTGATGTATCACATTAATTATTTGCATATATGGAACTTTATCCTTGCATCCCAAGGATAAACCCTTCTTGTTCATGGTAAATGATCATTTTAATGTATTGCTGAATTTGGTTTGCTTGTATTTTATTGAGAATTTTCACATCTATATTCATCAAGGATATTGACCTGTAGTTCTCTTTTCTAGTAGTGTCCTTTACAGGTTTTGGTATCAGGATAATGCTGGCATCACAAAATGAGTTTGGGAGTATGCCCTCTTCTTCAATTTTTTGGAAAAGTTTGGGAAGTATTAGTGTTAATTCCTTAAATGTTTAGCAGAAATCACCAGTGAAGCCATCTGGTCATAGGTTTTTCTTTGTTGAGAAATCTTAATCTATGGTAATCTAACGTGTTTTACTACTTGGGCACTAGAGCTATGAACTCAGTCTGCCTAGATCCATGTTCTGGTTCTTAATAAACCTCTCCCTCCTTCTCTATCACAGTCAGATCCCTAATGGTATGAGATCAGAGCAGGGGCTCCTGAAAAGTGACCCACAATGCTGAGAGGAGGGGCTGTTACCCCCGGCTTCTCTTTTCCCACTGGACGAACCAGAAGCTCAGGGAGACCTCTCCCTGTAGTGCTGCACTGGCATGGGGGAAGAGCAATTTGTTCAACACATAGCTGCTCTCTCTTATCCTTCTAATGCAGTCTGTCTTGGTATCTGTACTGCAGTCTGTCTTGGTATCTGTACTGCAGGGGGTTACTTCAGCCTCACTCTCATGTTCTAGGATTCTTTCAGTGGTTTCCTGTTTTTGAATAGTTATTAGCTGTTCTTGTGAAGTTTACTACTAGTAAAGTCAGGAACAACCTAAGTCCTCATCTTCATGACATGACTCACTCACTACTAGTAAAGTCAGGAACAACCTAAGTCCTCATCTTCATGACATGACTCACTCATAAAAATATTAACTGAATCTTATATAGACATACCAAACAGGATCCTACTACTTAGCTTTAAGTAATCTGGAAGTAATTCATGGTACTAATTATGGACAAATATGACAAGGCAGGCCATGCATGAGACAAATATTTATTTACTGGTTTTCTGCATGAATTATATAGGAAAAGTAGTTTCAAAAGTTTAATAGATAAGCACTAACTTGCAAAAAGGCCTGGCCAAGTTTGGTCTTCTAGAGTAGTTTACATTTATATTTGTATTTGTGCAAATATAAAGCACACACACAAGCAAAAACAGTGAGTCAAACACTTAAGAATGACATCTCTGACTTTAGTCTCTCAATCATGGGATATAAATATTTTCTATCAAGGCGAAAGTATATATTAATAAATTCAAGTATATTGCTAGAAGAGATTTTTCTTTTAATGTCTCTTTATCCCGCTCATCTAGTGAATCATAAAAATGTTTTGTTTGTGGTCCGTTATAGCATATAAGAAAGTAACCATCTCACTGAACAAAAATACAATTAGTTGAACAAGTATTTTCTATTGCTAGGCATTGACTCTTACTGAAATTTTCAAATGCAAATATAAATGCAAATTATGTAGTTGATTATTATATTAGGACTAATATAAGTAAAATCTATGCAGGCTTGTATATTTAAAAAGCAGAAATTGGTTATGTTTCCATTATTTAGTATATACAAATTATATTCATGTCTGAGCTTACAAAGGGTACTTAGGGAAAAATACATTAAAACTCTGGAGATTGTTTCTAACTAAATAATTGTAACAAAACTTTGGTGAAGAATACAATATAAATAGGATACTTGAATACCTACATATTATGTTGTTCTAAAAATAAATCTCTTGAATTAAATTGAAGAGTACTCTACTTATAGTGAAAAAGTACATATGTGTGTATAAAGTTTAAAATATTTTAAATAAATGTATAAATACAATTTTATCAGAGCAAAAAGATGTTCAAGTGTGTAAGAAGACAGTTAAAGTGAAAAGATTCAGCAAAAAAATTATTTCGAAGTTAAATAAATCTACTAGAAAACACTTTAAAAAAATAAAAGGCCAATTTTCAGTAAGGTGTCAGAATCTCATGAACTGGCAAGCATCTAGGGGGTAGAAGCTGGAGTGTAGGTGGGCTGATCAATCTTGAATTCTCTTGGCACTAGTGCTTGTGTGTGTATAGTTGATAAAAATTATGACTTTGCCAATGATGGGACTCCAGAGTGATACACGCTGCCAGGAGCCACCCCTTCATGACTTCTGACAATTTGGTTTTGTCACTGGGTTCTTGAGAAAGCAACAGAGGTGAGAGGGCTAGACTTGCAGACAGAGTCACCCATTACTCATGTTCCAAACAAGACTTCAGCACTGCGCTGACAGTCTGAAAATAATATTATACCACAGATTTAACAACAACGAAACAAAACAAAACCCTCAATATTTTCTAGAACGTAAATCCAGAACAGTCTATTACATACCAAAGTAGAAGTATAGGATATTATTCAACTGATCAAGTGCTTAGCAAATTAAAGTGACAACTTTTTTTTATTACAAAAACTATAATTTCCTACTCAAAATAAGATGAATGAATATAGTGACTAGAAAATCATTTTTTTTGCTATGCACCTGCACCTAGTAATTACAGCTGTGATTTGCACAACTTTTTCAGAAAGTGTACATTTTATATTGCATCCCACCTGCATTCAACACAGAATAAGTGTCTACAGTAATTATGTAACTGTATTTAAATGACAAATCATGTAATTATAACTTTAAAAATAATTTACAGTAGCAGTTGAATTTGGGCTTGAATTTTAACAATGCATCAAATAGAAATGGAAGACAAAAAAATTAGCTTGTAGAATGCAGTTATTTCTGGAAGAGGAAGAAAAATTCTTATAAAACAACGCATTCTCATTGAGGCAATTAATGGCTGATGCTATGACAACTGAGCATGAGAGTTTCCAACAGCCAACTCCATGGATGTTCTGTCTAGTAAAATCAATTATAAAATTTATATTTCATTTATGAATCAGTGAAGAAAAAAGCAAAGAAAATTTTAGACAAAGTTGAAAGGACCTTGGAGATGACAGGGTGATTTCTTCTATTTTAACCAATAAAGAAAACTATATGAAGAAAGGTCAGAGAAGTTAACCAAGTTTACTACTAATCATTCATACTGTTTACAGAATAAAAGCTAAACTCCAATTTTCTGTTTCTCAACTGAAAATGCTATCCAATTAAAAAATCAATACTAAGAAGTGCATTTTTAAAATGAGGTATAATGGACATAAAACATTATATAAGTTTCAGGTGTACAATGAAAAGATTCAGTATTTGTATGTTTTGCAAAATGATCACAACAGTAAGTCTGACTGATATCCATCACTGTACATAGAAATTTGTTTTCCTTGTGATGAGGACTTAAGATCTACTTTCTTAAGAAATGCCTTTTGATTTACAAACTAATTATAAAGAAAGAGAGAAATTGAGGTTTCTCCATCATAGCAAGACTTAAAGATCCAAGTCTCTGCCCAGGATAAATAATCTAGGAATCAGGAAAATGTAGTCCTCAAGTTTAGAACTCTCATAGAATTATACATGGTTATGAACAGCTGAGGCTTTGTTGAAAACAAATTTGCTTCAATAACCCAAGTACTCTATTCACATCTTGATAATGTATAGAATTAGATGATTTTTGAGATTCCTTACATCATTGACACCTTAAAAAATCTATGATATTTTAACGTTATTTATCAACTATGAAATTATAATGTTCTTTTTATTATTTTTAGAGCTTCAAAAAGAATGACCTTTTTGAAGAGTAAAACCACGCAGCATTTAAAGTCCCCACCAAAGTGAACTTACCTGCTTCTGTTAGATAGAAGCAATTGTATCTATCAGCATTATCCTGGAGGCTGCCTTCACACTTCTCTGGAGGCACTTATCATTTCATCCTGTATCATTGTTATTTATTTTCATGTCTCTCCCCTACTAGTTTTTAAACTCCTTGAGGGCACAGTCTGTATTTTATTCATTTATATATAGCCCCAGTACCACCATGGTGGCATGCACACAGGAGGTGTACCTTGTCAAACTAATGAATGAATTGCCATTAAAAAGTCTGTGCATCAAAACACAAAGAACACTAAGATAAATCAACCTGTCATATATGCAATTCTAGGATAGTATTATTATTATTTTTGTAACACTTAAGTTATATGTGATGGATCATGATATAAGCTGTCCATTTTTTTGGGAACATTATTTCATGGTTCATTTATTTATTAAGCCCTAAATTTGTATAAGAATGAAATTAAACATAACTGCTAAAGTAGCCAAAAAATATGGCCATAGTTTATGGTCCTATTAATATAGGCTGGATACACTATAGAGATCCCTAACTTTTCACTCCAATTTAAGAAAAAGGTAAAGCTTACAGAAATTATATATAATTAACACTCATTTATATTGTGGAACTACAGAACAATGTTTTTGGGAGTAAGCTGGTATTTGAGTGACAATTTAACTGAACCATTAACATTTTTATGTACTTTGATTCCTCCACTTATATCTAGAAATGTATCATAAGAAAACCATTAGTATAAAAATGTAGATGCATTATTTTCAGTATTCTTTTATCATAGTAATTAAAGTGAAAACCTATAGACCCAGCAATCGAAAATGCTTTTAAAATTACAGAACACCTATAAAAATGATAGCCCAATCTGTCCCAGAAAACTCCTCAGTCCTAGGAAATCAATACAGTTGGACACCTTACTTATACCTCGACCTAAGACAGACCATAATAAACAAATTACCAGGTTAGGATTCACAACTAGTATCATCTACTGTGGAGACTAAGGGATCTTTGAAATAATTTTGCTAGTTATTTTTCAGATTGCGTAACTGTCATAGATATTCAGCACTACCCAAGTCCAACACTAGAGTGCTACTGCACTGCATGTGTAGCTTATTATAACCCCTGCAAATGGCCACTATAATGGTAGATTCTGCACACTTTTAAAGTCACTGCCCTCCCAGAGCCTTCTAGGATTGTGCAACTGAAAATACAAACCATGAAATCATTTTGTCACACCAGACATAACACAAAGACTACGCTATTTTATTGTCCAGTTTAGCAGTCCTGCCCAGTTGATGAAAAAAGCCAGTAGTGCTTAATGTTTCACTGTGCAACATTATGGCCTAAATAAAGAAGTAAGCTTTTTTGCATCCACAATGCCAAAAATTATAGTAATATAATAATCTATAATAATAGATTATGTTATTACTACTTGGTGTGTGTCCTTTGATAATATTTCCTTCTTGTCCATATTTCTTCAAAGGAAGTCAAATACCAGGCTGTTTTCACCTAGTAGGAAATGCAGTACACCTGAACTATCCTCGTATAGAGGCATTTCTGGTCCACAGTAATATGCTCTCCATGAATCTGACAAACCCTACTATAATACAGACTTCAACTGTGGTCCAAATACTTCTTTATATTAATGATTGTCTGATTGTGGCTTCCATTGAAGAAATTATGTGTCTTATATGAGGTGTTACCCAATTACAGATGAGAAAAAATTTGGCAAGCCATGAACTAGGATAAAATCTCAGGCCATTCTCTCCAGATGATTATCTTGTATAATCACAAAGAAAATTTCATTGCCTATTAAAGAATAACCACTGGCCACAGGCTCATCTGTTCCTATAATGAAAGAGGCTCAACAATCAATTATCATCTTTGGATATTAGAGACAACACAATCAATACCTGGATGTGGCTAATTCTTTATGATGTATGCAGGTAAGCAGACAAATTTGAGTAGAACTCTGCATCACACGAAATCTTGGAGGAATCTAGTAAGTGATACATAAGCTCCTCATTTGGGCTCCCCATTTGTTTCATATATTACAGAATTTAAACTATTAGTAAACCAACGTCACAGTTGATTAAAGTGTTTAGTAACAAGAATTTTGGGGTATCAGCTCTTGTTGAGTTTTTGGACCTGAAGATTTCCAAATGCTACTGAAATAGATTTATATTTTAGTAGTAAGTCTCAACATATTCATAGATTCTGAAGGAAAATGTCGTCTCATCAAAGGAATAGTCAAAATTTTTAGGAATGGCATTTCCATTTTGTAAAAACTTCCCTTGAACCAAAGTTCTGTAGATTAGGACAAGCCCAAGAAAATCATATTATGAAAAGAACTGGTTTACTTATAAAGTGTGATACCTATCCTCATTAATTAAAGGTTGCTGGAGGTGATGCCTATAAGCATTATAATCTGATAAGGAAGCAAAATTCACTAAAAGAAGAACCTACCACCAAATGGGTTTAGTCCAATACAGTCATTTAGCCACTGTTTATATGAGCAAATGACTCCTTACCAACTGCACTGATCACTGAGCGCAATGGTAACTCCTCATGTGATTCTCTTCACCAGAGAGCATTCTACTCCTGAAATGACTAAATGATAAATTTACATATTCTCATAGACTGCTGCTAATTAACTTATGTAGTTAGAGTTTTGAGAGATCCACAGCAAAAAGCCTCAGCACCTGGTGTTCCAGCACTAGTGTGGAATGTCTTTCCTTTATTAAAAATTAGTCTTCCCAACAATAAAGTTTACATACTTATCAAGCTATTCCTACAAAAATAAAAGAAAAATCAAATAATTGTAAGTACTTCCTACAGGGAATAAGAGAAAATCTAAGATACTAAAAATACAGTAAATTTCGTCTTACAATCCAGTCTCAGATCATTTTAATTCTCTAACGTTACAGCTGCCAACTAAGTATAACTTCAATAGCCTATCTCTGAAACACTCCACTGAGCCATCTAAATGTTCTCATTCAAATGTCTCTTGTATTATTAATGGACCCTGACTTTGCATTCACACTGTGTACAATATTGTTCAATAACTTTGTTTCTGGTGAACTCAAAGAAATAAAAATTTTCTTCTGTATGATAAGTTTGAAATCTGGAAGGTTGTTAAAACATGGCTTCAATATCCCCCAGCAATAGGAACTGCACTTAATTATTGGGTTACTCTCTTGATTTAAAAAATTCCTTTTTTCTCTAAAAATACAAAAGTCCCCCCCCCCATCTGTTGAAAAGTCTCTTGTGATCTGCACAGATCTAAGACTCTACTGCAAAGGAACTTGGTTTTGTGTCTCTGGTGTAAACAACAGCCAAATATTAATACTTAGTTCTCATCCTTTCCCACTTCACCCATGGCATTGTGACTTAGTAAAAAAACACTTATATCAGTGATTACAAAACTTCACTGTGTATCAAAATCTGCCTGGGAACTTGATAAAAATATTGAGTCTTTTCCCACATCCCAAAGATTTAAAATGACAAATTCTGGACATCTGTATTTTCTTCAAGTTTAGCAACTGATTCTGAAGCATATCAAGCCACATATATTTTAGGAATAATCCTGAATACTTTAATAAGTCTATGGTGTGTGATATAGGATTTCAGCATTTTATAGAATCTTTATGGAAATTACCAATCTGCTATATGAATTTGAGTTTTCATAGGTTTTATTAATGATGGATACACAATTTAATCTTTAAAAATATCATCTTAAAAGGAGGAAATAATATAGAAGCCACTGAATTCATTTTCTCACCTGAAAGTTGTTCTTTTGAAAATTCTCTAAGTAGATTTGATAAAAACAAACTCTGGATATTTTCTTTCAAAGTTACAGGATACCTACAGCTTGCAACTGAATCTGTTCTCCAAGTAGCCATCAATTTATTAATCAATACTTTTGAAAATTCTTTTTTTTAACGTGTGGTGGGTTTTTGCTTTTTTTTAAACACATAATTCTGCTGCCTTTAAATCTATATTCTCCATTTTATCAACAAAAAGATATTGCATTCTATTCTCTACATGAATCAGCATGAGATAAACTATTTTAGGATATAGAAAAAATCGAGAATAAGATTCTGCCTTCAGAGATCACAGTCTGTTAGTAGGAAAGAAAGTGTGTGTGGGGGGAGGGGGGCACTTGTGTATTCTTTCATTAAAAGTTACAAATAAATCACCAGGGTATAATTAAAAGAAATACAAATCATTTCCAAGTGAGATAGATTAGGAATACACTTTAAAGAAGAGAGTTTTATATTTAAGATATAATTTTAAAAACAAAGGAAATGTGATAAAGTTATGCATGGAAAAAAAACAAGAACAAAGTCAGAACAATCCAGAGCGCTACGAATTTTCATGATTGTATCTCCTAACTCACATAGTCAGCTAACAAATTAAATCCATTTCATTGCACAGTTCAAGTTTTCCATCACACTTATCCACTCTTGCATCTCTCATCCTACAGTGTAAATAACCATGAGCTTATATTTCTTTTTTTATGAAAGCCAGAGTTATATCACAACTATAATCGCATGTATTTGCACAAAGATATCTAAAAGCATGGTTGTTCTTCCGAATTATCTTCCTTGTTTTCTTAATTTACATTAAACTTTGTTAACTTTCATACTCCATAGTGTACAATTTAAAATTTTTCTTAGAATTTTTCTCCAACGATTCTAAAATCCAAGGAAAAGCCTCATATGATCAATCTTACATATCCTTCTGATGGGCAAGGAATACACTTGATTTTTGTTTGTATTCCAATGTGTTTCTCTAATACAATTTACTTTTTTTTTTTTAAACTTATGCCACATAAATTCAAAGACTACAGAATTCAGAGCTTTGTAGTTCAAAGCTTTATAGTTAGGAATGGTGATATTTTTCTCTCTATTGCTTTATTATAAAAATCTTTCAGTCTATTTAAAACAACGGAAACAAAATTATTGAAATCATTTCATTTAGTTATTATTTATATAAAGCCAGATACTAATCATATAACTTATGTCTTCAAGCAACTTATATATTTTACCTTTCACTATGCTCCTCCATAAACTTTTAATTTAATCTTGCCATAATTTTAATTCCTCTCCAAAGATTTTGTGTTAGATACTATTAATTCTACTCCTTCATTTTTATTGGTAACAGAACTCTGACATATTTTCTGATGTTCGCAGGATGCTTTGATTTCATGTAAAGCAAGTCCAGTCCAAGGAACAGGCCATGTCTCATCAGCCAATGAGAAATTAAAGTTTGTTAAAAACTTTGGGTAGTGATTTTTATTTCCTATAGAGTCATCTGAGGGAGAAATAGTAAGACCCACCTCACAGTATTTTGGTAAGAATTAAATGTAAAAAAATAAATATAAATAAACAAACCTGGCACATAGTAAGTGGTTAATGGGAACTAAATGTAAATTCTGCACAGCACAAATTAAAGTAATGTGGGATGATGGCCCAGAGTTCTTACACTCAGCCATTAAACCCAACACAGCAAAATCTGTCCTCCAGACATTTTATGGGCTGAGATGATGAAGTCTCAATTAAGACATTATTCGTTTGATGTCTTTCACAAACAGCTTAAAACACGCTTAATGCGTAAACACCTTACAGTTTTACAGCTATCCCGCCTACTTCTATCAATACCTTTTGAAATTCTTGTTGTCACTGGCTGCTAGAACAATGCTAACTTCAAAAACATGCTGAATCCCTAACTCCCTCTCACACCCCCAGGACCCTAAAGATAAAAGAAGCCAAAGAGAATAACATGATAACACAATAACTCTCATAAAGCTTTCACATTGTAGAAAATTTGAATAGCATGATTAATAAGTTAAAACAGAGCTAAAGCATGTTTCCTTAGAGGATAATGCAAATTACTCCACCAAAACTTGATATTTTACACAAGAAAGAATGTAAGAGTAAACAAAATACAGAACTTAAAATTAATTTAGACAAAATATAGTATATAGTATACACGCACACACACAAATGTACATATAAATGATATATGTAGATATATGTGTGCATATATACACGTTTGTACACACATGCACACAATCATATGCCGATACATTTGCAAGCCTAGACAAAAATTCAGTCTTCTGAAAAAATACAAAATGTCAAATTTGGCAAAGAACACAACAACAAGCACGCTAGTAACTGAAATGCTAATTAGAGACTTCTCATTGCCCCCCACTTGCACATCCCCCACACAATCTTTATGCCTTTACAAGATTGCTTTACATAAATAGTCTACCAAATTATCAAGGAACTCTCTATCCTATATAAGTTTTACAAGAAAAAAAATGAGAGACGTGCCTTGTTAAATGAACTTAATTCCAAAATTTGTAAAGATGGTACAATAAAAGAGAAGGCATCTCTCTAGTGATCAAAAAATGCCACAAATCCAAATGATCATATTATCTGACTCCATCTTTGTATTTTTAAAATGCGTATATATGTTTTATACCAGCAGTTCAAAAGTAATTTAGGTAAGAAAAACTTTTGTCAGTGTGTTATCATGAATGAATTAAGATGTAAATTGTAAAGTAACATAGAAAAAGCACTTGATATCAAGTTCAACATCTCAAAATGTTTAAAAATGCTCAGATTAGTAATAAGTGGGAATTCTTACCGACTATAGATCATATACCAATATCATCTGGGAAACAACATAGATAGAGACATATGTAAATCCTATAAAAAAAAACAAACAAAACAAAAAACACAGCAGGATGTCTACTGACTTTTAACAATGAACAAGATGAACTACAGTTCTTCAACATAATCTCAGAGGAAGAAGACAGAAGAAAGTGAGGCATGATTCTGAGGATAATAAAACTGCACAGAGAAACTGATATCAGTAGCATTCCATAACAAATAGAAGAGTTCAACAAGGTTACCAGATATAAACTCAGCTAACAAAAATCAATAGCATTACCATATATCAGCAATACTCATAGAAAATATAATAGAAATCAAAATACTATCTATAATAGCAATATACACTTTGAGGTATTAAGTATGATTCTTTTAAAGGATATAAAGAAATGCAAGGATAATTTGCAGCTTAATAGATTGGACTACTTACTATCATAAGGCAGCCAATTTTCTACAACCTATTTTAAATATCTACTGAAAGTTCAATTACATTTGTAGAGGGACTTTTAAGGAGCTTACTCGAATATATGTATTAGTCAGGGTCAGAATTCACATAGATTGGAAAATTGAACATATTTCCTTTCTCCTCTCAAAAGAATTCACTCAAAAGCTATAAAGATAAGAAAAAAATTAAAACTCAAACACATTTTTGATAAAACGATGATAAAGACTGCGAAAAACAATGGTATTTATTCAGAGGATTCACATAAGGAAGAAGAAAGAAATTTAATGTAAATTCCAGGTACTGAACCCAGCTGTAGCATATCACAAAATATACTTTCTGAGGAGAAAATATAGGCTAAATACAGGCAATATGCATCTAGATGTAAGAAAACATAAAATGAGTCGGGTGTTGGCAGAAGCCATTGGAACTCGGTTAATTTTGGAGAAAAAGAATAAGATTGTACTAAAATTATACAAACAAGCCATATTTGCAGGAAGCAGTATGTGTTTGCAGTTACTGGGAAAGAAGGGACTTTTGTATCATGAAAGTAAGCGATCCAGAAATGTTGCAATTATCAATCCCTAAAGCACAAGAGACCTAATAAACACCTGGACTAGGAAAAACAAACTCATTCAATGAGAAATTAAAAAAAAAGTAAAAAACTTGCATACTATTTGTAAAAACATGTGAAGAAGAAAAATATAAAAATATTAGCAAAATGTATTACCTAACAAAGAAAAACTACCAGAAAAATGTTGCCAAATTGTGTGTCACTGTGTGCATGTGTGTGTGTAATTATAGACAAAAGAAATCCAACATATATGAAATAAATACATTGTAATGTTTTCCATATCTCCCCTTATGAATGACTTATTGCCCCAGCTAATGGGATTGCTGCCATTAACCAGTAACACTCAACTGTCAGTCTCTTTAGAAATTGCCTCAGTCAAAAAATAACTGATATCCTCAAAGCCTTTCTTATTCCAGAGAAGCCTATATCTAATAATAGATCAAAGTAAGAATATAAAGGCACAGCCCATTTGCCCCAACTCAGGATAACACTGAAAGGCCTTTCCACCTATAGAGCTCCTCATTAGATAATGATCCCTTCATTGATACGACTTAGTGACATTTCTCCTCCTGCCCAAACCTGTTTCCTCCATCTCCCTTCCGTAGGTGTCAATACTGAGTACGCCCTGATAAACATCTTTTACATTAATTACTACCTACTCTTGGGATACTGAAATTTTGGCAATTGTTACCAGAAGTGGAGTGGTTCAAGAAAGCAAATGCTAATATTGGATTTTGTGCCTGAATCATCTTCCTTCCAGCTGGCAATGATGATTCCCTTATCTGTGGTAGATGGACCACATTAAGACAGTGGAAAGGTTTTTCAAACATTTATCAATGTAAACTGGGATTTTAAACTCTTGGACAGGAATAAACTGGCTGGGGGAAATAGTAAGTAGAATTATGATGCAGATCACTAGATGTCTAGACAAGGTGACGCCATCTGCAATGGCGAATTCTGTGCTTTTTGAAACATAGTTCCTGGCATGTTTCTAGATACTGGCAGAGACAGAGCTCTTGACATGGAACAACAAGGGATAATGCAGAAAGTACTATTCATCATGAACTGGATTCCTCAGATTCACTGGGTCATAAAGTTGGGCAGGCCCAACAGTATTCCATCATAATATGGGAGTATAAATGTGGAAACCAACATGAACAGGACTGACGAATATAAGCAAACTGTGTGAGCAGGCAGTCCAGATATCTAGGACATCCACCAACATTGCAAGAGAGGCACTCTCTCCGTGCAGTCCCTTAAGGACATCCCTTACCTCCAGATAACAGAGAAGAAAAAATCCTAACTTGGTTCATGAGTAAGTCATCACAGTAAAGCTGCACTGAAGCCCCATGCAGGAATGGCCTTTAGAGACAGTGGTAAAGAAAATCTCCCCTGTGGGCAGAGATTTGTGCAGTGTACCTGATTTTCTACTTCGAATAAAATGAGTGGCTGAGGCTTTTATAAAATATGTACTTACGAACATGAGAGCATTCATTGGCGAACTAGTCAAAGACCTGGAAGGAGGAGGAAATAAAGATCTAGGGCAAAAAGAACTGGAATTGAGGCATGTGATGGGCATACAGGAATGAAACATAGTGTGGAGATCCTTAGATTGCATATTAACACCCTCCAGAATGTACTCAGGACAAAACAGATACAAAGTAACCATGGAGACAAAAATCCCTCAACCAATTGACCTCAACCACCTCAATGCTAATATAATAGTTGCATGAATGAAGTAATCTTGAAGGCAGGGATGGAGATGAAACATGGGACAATTTACCATGTTTCCCAAGTGCTGCTATGTCCAACTTGCCAGCAACAACAACCTATGCTGATTCCCAGAACTGCACTCTTCGAGGACCTGTCTCACCAACTGGTAGAACATTGACTATACAGAGCCCTTCCACCCTGGAAAGTAGAGCAAATCACTTTGTCAGAAAAACACACATATTCTGGATACATGTTTTCCTTTCATGTTTACAGGGCCTTAGTTAGCACTATTATCAGAGGAGTTACAGGGAGTTTAGTCCATGGATACAGGGTTCCTCATGGTATCACTTCAATGGACTTACTTTACAGAAAAGCAGAGTAGGAGTGTTTCTATAAGAGTCATTTGTCATATCACATATCATAAAACCCAAAGCTGCCAGTCAAGTAAAGCAATGACACGAACTGTTGAATGCATAGCTATAGTGATAGCATGAAGGTGTATGTTACGTGAATGAAGTGCCATCTTCCAGTACTTATATCAAAGATACACACACAAACACACACACACACACACACACATTTAAATTTCATATCTTTCCCTTGCTATTTGTGTGACTAAGGCAATTACTTAATGTCTCTGTTCCTCAGTATTCTCATTGATAAAATATTTAATAATTGGATTATTATTAAAGAAGATAACACTTCTGTAACATTGAATATAGCTCCTG
The DNA here is from genome assembly GCF_017311325.1 of Ursus maritimus. Classification (NCBI taxonomy): domain Eukaryota; kingdom Metazoa; phylum Chordata; class Mammalia; order Carnivora; family Ursidae; genus Ursus; species Ursus maritimus. Next base: position 30,548,019 of record NW_024425563.1, read on the forward strand.
ACACATGGTATATATGTTATATATGTAAAAACAAAGACAGTAATAAAAGGAAATATATTCTTGATAGCAGTATTTGTTGAAATAGTTGTTTAACTGGTTTCCTTAAATAGGTGATAACGTGATAAAGATTGAGAACACTATTTTTTTGTGATCCTCCCTGGAATCTCAGAATCTGCTGTTTATGTATTTTGAAGCTGGGATCCTAATAAAGTGTAAATGCTATAGCTGGAGATCTACATGTTCACTGAGTTTAGGAAATCTTGAAGTACCAAGGTTTACCTTAGCCATGATTTTAAAAACATCAGAAGAATCTCTTATTAAAATAAAATAAAATGGAGGCCAGGTTTAAAGATTTCTTGCACAGACAAAACCATTTAACCCACAAAAGCAAAACTTAGTCTAGCTTATTGCATGACCATAACATGAAAGATAACTTGGAATTTCTTGTAAATACTTCTGATAATCATAAATAAATCTTAACTCATCTCCCTAACATGCTATAAAATAATCAATTTCAACACTGCTGTCTGGAAACACCCATTGTTATAACCAATCACTGTAAAGGTTAAAGACTTTTCTCACTTCCATTTTATAAGCCGTCCTGAAACACCGGGTGATGGGTATTAAGGAGGGCGAGTGTGGTGATGAGCACTGGGTGTTATACTCAACTCTAATCAATCATTGAACACTATACTAAAAACTAATGATGTACTATATGCTGCCTAATTGAACATAATAATAAAAACAAACAAATAAAACGTTACACCTCTGAGAGTCATACCAGTTTCAGATTTGAAATATCCCTATTTCTGAACAGTTTGTTTCTTGCTCAATAAAATATCTATATCAAGTAAAGCTCTCCAAATTTTCTTTTGGCACTCTCCACTGGTACAAGAACAAACAAGTTACTGCAATAAGATAGCTGAACCAAGATCACGTTCCTCAGTTCCATATTCAATTTACCACAGTCATCTATGATCTTGAAAATGGAAAGGTATCAAGAGTGCTTGAGAAGAAAAATGGAAAATATAGATATAAACATACATAAAATAGAATATTACTCAGCCATAAAGAAAAAGAAAATCCTGCCATTAGTGACAACATGATGCACCTGGAGGACATTATGCCAGACACATGTAAAATCAGCCAGACAGTAAGACAAATACTGTATGATCTCACTAATTTGGGACATCTGAAAAAGTTGAACTCATAAAAACCAGTCAAATGACTGCTGCCAGGGGCTGGGAAGTGGGAAAAATGGAGAGATGTTATTCAAGGGGTATATACAAACTTTCAGTTATAAGTTGTGAGGATCTAAAATACAAGAAGGTAATTGTAGTTAAAAATATTGTATACTTGAAATGTGCTACGGGAGTAGATCTGAAGTGTTCTCAACAACAGAAAGATAACTAAGTGAAGTGATGGCTATGTTAACTGGATTGTGGTAATTATTTCACAATGTATACAAATACTAAGCAATCATGTTGTACACCTTAGAAATTGCCCTGAATAATATAAACAAATACACTTTTTTATTTGTCAATCATGCCTCATTGAGCTGGGAAAAAGAGTACATGAAATTTATCTATCTATCTATCTATCTATCTATCTATCTATCTATCTATCTATATTTTTTAAAGGTAGTTTGGTAAGGAATTTAATTCAGAAAGACACAACTTTTATAGTTCTGGCATATGGTAATGTACATGAAAGGCTAATTCCAGAATTCAGATAGTAAATGAAAACTAGTTGGAGGAAAAGAAGATCAAGCCCTTAAACTAAGTAGAAGAGAATTCATCCAGCTAACATGCAAATTCTTCTTCAGTATGTGCTATCTTTATCTGTTTACAGATAAGTTAGCATCACTCAATCAGTTCCTAATAAATTCGTGCTGTCAGAGGAAGAATAATATTCCGTAAATGCTTGCAAAATACCAAGAGAGGAAGTTTGACCATGGAACTCTGACTTTGTGGCCTCACTGGCTGAATCAACAAACCACTGCATAAATGGAATGAAAATCTAAAATATAATTCACTTTTTTTCTATCCAATATAAGAGAAGTAAATGTCTTTTTATTGAGAATCTGTTAAGAATTCAGCACCTTAGAATTGGTAATGCAGTCCATCAGCCTCACTCTGAACCAAATATCATGAATGAATATATCTCCTTTTACTTACACATAATGACATAAATAAATACCTAATGCAAAGTGAAATATTTAATTTGCAATAATGTAAGTCAAAGACTTGAACCTTCACTCTAAGAAGCTGATGGCAGACAGAGTGCGAATGGTCCCCTAGGTGTGTGCAGACATCACCAAGGTGCGGGATCTGGGCAGGTAAGACTGGATGAAATTAGAGTAACCAAGAAAGATATAGTATCTCAGATTTTGGGGTCAATTTGGTCTGTTCTCCTGCCCACAATCTTAAACACGGAGGATGAAGAAGCCTAAGGAGAATAGTACTTTACCTGAAACCAGATACTATGTGGATACAAAGATTGTTTAACACATTAGTATGACATTAGATCTGCTCTGAATATAATGCCTGAGATTCACACCAGTACACAGCAACATTACCTGGATGTTTGTAGTTTCCTAGTAAACAGCATAAAATATCTTAAGTTAAAAGTCAATGCTGGAGGAAAAAAGGTGTTCTAGAAAAGAGAATCCATTTCAGGAATATCTACTTTAAGTAACTTAATGTCATCACCCTATAGAATTTTATATCTATTTGATTATCAATTAAAATAAATGCTATTCAGTAGGATGATACTTCTAGGATATAAAAAAAAACTCTTAAAGTGATAACAATATATTTTACAGAAACAAAAATTTGAATTCACAGAAATGCCCAATCTTAACACATCACTGCATTAGATTAGTTCGTTAATCCTGATATTTGCTTCAATGCTCCAAGTGCAAAAGTTGAAATACCTGGCATGCCAAATACTTACACTGCACATTCTTTTTGAAAGAGGGAGGTTAAAACATTTTATTGCTATTTTTTCCATACATAATAACTCCAGATAGCAATGTTCACAGTCTGTTCACTCAATGAACATGACACAAATGAATGGGAAGCCCTTCCAGAAGAATTACCCCTCATAATAAAACATTTATTCAAACAGGTTTCTAAAAAGATATGTTCATTAAGTGTTCTATAAGTCTGGAGCAATTTCCATATTTCCAAATCTGTAAAGTTTATGTTAACAAAACCTATCAGTGGTCCTCAAACATTGGCAAGCATCAGAATCACCGTAGAGTTAATCTGGAAACAGACTGCTGGGCAAATGATCCAAATTTCTCATTCGGGAGGTCTGGGATAGAGCCAAGGACTTGCTTTCTAGAAAGTTCTGAGGTGATGCTGATATTGCTTGTCCGGGGACCACACTTCGAGAACTTTTGTATTAACAGGATATGTCTACACAGAAAAATAATGCAAAGATCCTCACATTCTAAGCAATTCTCAGAATTTAACAGCATTTAAGAGATACGTTCAGAAAAATGCGCCTGGGTGGCACAGTCGTTAAGCGTCTGCCTTCGGCTCAGGGCGTGATCCCGGCGTTATGGGATCGAGCCCCACATCAGGCTCCTCTGCTGTGGGCCTGCTTTTTCCTCTCCCACTCCCCCTACTTGTGTTCCCTCTCTCGCTGGCTGTCTCTATCTCTGTTGAATAATTAAATAAAATCTTAAAAAAAAAAAAAAAGAAAATTAATTATACCGGTTCTAAATTATCAGTTTTTCAGAGAAAGCAATCTTTGTGAGAAAATAATGTGTTTGCTATATTAATTTTCATTAATTTAGTGGATCAGATTTGGAGACTCCTGACACAGTCTGAAATAATTTTATTTTTCCAATCATGAAATATTCGACCTACTTTTTCCTGATGATGTTCATGTTATTAAATTTTATTTCATAGAAAACCTAACTGATGTTGTAGTTCTTAGGTTCTCACTTCTTTTTAAATTGTCAAAATAAAAAAAAAATCACTTTTATTGTCCCATTAATTGCCTGTACTAAAAAATATATCATTTGTAACATATTTTTTCAGTTTCCTATATGCCAAAATATTTATATCTATACTTTATCTATAGTTTCATCCATCTCTAATACTTCCAGATTTTATACATTTTCCATAATAAAGTTGGCACACCAGTTATGATTTTATTGCCTCTCAGCTCCAAGTCCATTTTTATTGCCTTTTCCATAGCCAGGTGGCACAATAGTTAAGCTTTGTCACTAGATGGAGCCAGAGGGACACTGGAGCAGACGGGGACTTTTGATTGTGGAGTGCTTCTGTTTTCTTTACTTCCCCTACCATGTACCCTCTGCCTATGAGACAGCCAGTGGGACTCACCCCAGCAGATTCCAGCAGTACCACCCTTAGGAGTAGCTTCCCAGTCAGTGTGGAAGCTACCTCACAGGGCACTCCTGATTGCCAGCTTTGGCCCATAGTTCTTCAGCAAACTTCTCTACCATCCAGGGCCAGAGTGGTACCCTCTGCAATGAGGCCTGGTTGGCAGCTGGTGGGAGAGGATCTTGCGAATGTGTACCTTTTTTGGGGTCTATGCCTCAGGCCTAAAGACAATGGCTGCTGCTTTTATCTGTATTCTTTACAGTTCTTTATAGTTAATCCCTTCTTGCTACTTAATAACACTCCATATTATATTTTTTATTCCAATTACTATGTAGTTCTCGTCTCCTCATTGAATACTAAGACAACTGGAATCCAGATTTTCTGCTTACCAATATACTGTGTATATATTGTATGATTTTTCCATGTCATTATATACTACAGGGCATATTTTTAATGAATACATTATCATTAGTTTAGGAGTCAATAAATATTTTCATTTGTCAAATTCTGTGTTTTCAAATATATTAAATAAATATATCGAATAATTTTAAACTAGCTATATGATTTACAAACTTCAAGAAAATCTATGATAATTTGAGTTAAATCCACAGCCTTTTCTGCCTACATACTTTTAAAAATATGTGTGTTAGCCAAATATGTCAAATGTTCAACTCTATTCTCTATTTTGATTTTAAAGACCTAATATGTTTGATAAAAGATAATAAATATATAATTATAAATGCTCAAATTCCAATTATAACTGTGAACAGTAACTTCTGAAAAAGTGATTGCTTTTGTGGAGCAGCTCTAGCATGTAAGTTGGACTCAGGAGAGTACAAACAAAACTCCCCTCTTAATCTTCTCTACCACTCACCATTCATTTCTCTGGATCTCTCTTTTTCCACCCCTGGATGAAATGACAGAGTACTTCTGTAACCTTTCCAGTCCTTTAAAGTCATATAAAAACATATTTCCATAATTAATAGAATTCAGAATAATATCAAAATTTCCAGTTCTTTTCCAATTCAAATCTTTCCTGTCCAGACAATGAGGACATTTGCTTGGGAAACTGTAGCAACGGAGTTGGCTAGTCTCTTCTCTTAATCCCTGACTCACTGACTCCTCCAGTGTCTGGGTGAGGGATAGGAGGTGAGGCTGGGGAACGAATGTGAGGCAAGGGATCCAGTGTTGTATTCCTATCTTGGTGAGTGACTTCTGGAGATTCCTCTGCCATCCCAGCTGAAAAGTGTCTGAATGTATTTATTTGCTTTGAAGCAGATAATGCCTCTTTGCTCTCACTCTAGCTACTTATAATTCTTTTTGTATCGTCCAGGCTTCCAGTCTTCCATCATGCCATTAGGTAACCTTTGTCCTCTTGGATGAGATCATTTTGAGATAAGTCATGTTGTCTCTGTCTCCCATCTGCAGGGACTAGCCCCTGGAGAGACGATGTACTTCGCCCAATGAAAAGGCAACTTGCAAGCCCTTCATTTTGCTCTACCTGTAGGCAGAAGTAGGTCTACCCATAGCTTCTAGTCTTTTAACTGTTCATATTTAAGTCGAACATGAAACCCTTTGTTCCTCAAACTCCAGGGTACACATGTCAATCTTTATGAGTGTTTCATTTGAAACACCTTTCTGAATTGAAGAGATGGGAGGAACCAACATTTCCCTGCCCGTTGGAAGAGAAGAATCTAGCACATTAACAATTCTCTCCAAAGAACATTCCCCTGGCCTCTTCAACCTTCTGTATAAACTGAAAGTGATGATTGGCTAATCCTAGTAGAACAGATTTTGTTTACCTCCTTTATATGTTAATGGATGGGATGGACCCCCATCTCACTTTATCATGTGAAATTCCTTGTCATCTATTGATTTGATCTCCATTTTTGAAGCCTCTGTCAACACTGAAAAAATAGGAAGAATTACATTTAATAAAATATTATATCTACATAATCAAAATGATCCCATATCCGTGACTATGCCAATGTAACTGAAAATTCTGCATAAGAATAATAGATAAAATAGTTAGTTCAATCTCCTTGCACTACACATGGAATTCTACAACCCAAAGCATAAACTTATTCTCAGATGGCTTTGTAGGACAGAGCTGAATTATTAAAGAATATGTCTATACTCTCTCTGGGAAGGGCTGTGACTTGTAAGTGGCTTCTATCATCAGATTCCCCAACAATAAAAATGTAATGTTTGACAGTCACTATTTAATGAGTTAAATTTACCACTATAAATGAGCCTGATCCTTAAAATGTAAGCCATTCCCGTAGGACTTTCTTCAAGTTTTTAGGGACAATTTTCCTGAAACTAATGCTACCAGAATTCAACAGTATCCTACTTGTTTATGATAAGCCTAATGTAAGATAAGGGTATTATTAAGGTTGTTATTTCTGTCCCTTAGTATCTAATCAAAAATATAAAATTGTAATATAGCAAACAACACAGAAGTAAAATCTACTGCCTTCAATACTTATGAGGCTGCTTTTATTAGATTTTAGAATATTCCTGAGGCCAAACTCATTAGCCTCTTAGTGATTTAGAAATAAAATGTGGTTTGTTTTATACAACGAAATATATAAATTTTATTTAATTTCAAATAAATTTATCAATGTTTTGCAGATGCATGTATAACCACTCAACAGTGCACAGTCTATGAGGGCCAACTGACATATAAATACATCAACAAGTCAGATAATTAAATATTTTAACAGTGGTGCATATGAAGAGCTATAAATCATAAGAAAAATTATTTCTGTTCATAGAAGTTGAGTAAGGCTTCATGATCTGAATTTTGCTATTGTGTGGCTCTTCAGTGTTCCAACTACAAGCTCCATGACAGCAGGGACCAACTTTGTTTCCTCTATCCTTGTACGCATAACACTTGGCATTAAGAGCACAAAACAATGAATATGCATTATATTTTTCATTGTAATGATGTTGTATCATCTATGACTGTTGAATATGTATGTTCTAAGGAGGGTCTCCTAGAGTAATACTACTCTGGTAAATGATTAGGGCTGCAGGTACAGACAATCAATCAAAAAATCGTTTTTATAGATTTAGTCCTCCATCTTATCCTCTAAGAGATGAGTTACTTGACCTGAAATTACTTGACTTATATTTTAGGACTATAGGGGGCCCCTAAGTGACAAAATGGAGGACATAAACAAGGTGGCATATTTTTCTTCTCTATCAATCCTGAAAACATTACTGCTAGAAGACAGGTCAAATTTCTGGGGAGCACATTGGATTGCAAAAAAATGCTATAATATTCATAGAGCTATAGCAGATAGTTTTCAACATGATGCCTTCTGGATTTGAAAGATAAATGAAAAGACAATTCCGTGAAGCCCTGAATGAGTATGTTTCTGGGTATACATGTGCTTCTCCATCACAAATGTGTCTATGATACACAGCCCTGCATGGGGTCTAGAACAAGTAACTCCTCCATAAATATTTGTTAACATAAGATTTACAGCTTCAAACCCAAGCCCTAGTAAATAAAGATAGTCTACTTTATACCCTCTCACTTCTAGCTGCCACCCATTGTTTTAGTTGATTCCTATCACCAAATTTCTTGAATTAGTTTCACTTTAATCCCTCACATTATACTCAAGCTTTTACTGTTGTAAAATTGTCCTCTTTAAGCTCATCAATTAAAGTCAATTTGACAAAATTTTTGGAATATTTACTCTGTGCAAAGCACTTAATAATCAGTCAAGTAGACTTTTTTGAATTTCGCATATATTGTTAACCTCTTTGAAGCACTTGACATGCTATCCTTTAAAGTGAAGAACATGGGTTCTTTGACCTTATCAAAATTTTAGAATATGTTCCCATTCCTGTTTCTCTTTCCTCTCTTTTCTTTGATGTCCAATATTTTACTGTTCCTCTTTTCAGTGCATCAGTTCTTGAAAAGCTGAAATATGTTATCTTCTCTTTATCACCGACCTTTACCATGGTTGTCTCATATCCTCAAAGAACAGAGCTGCATTTACATTTAGACAGAATATGTTTCAAATGATTCTATAGTCTTTTTATGCTTCATGTATTTTTTTCACCTTTAAATGCCTACAAATCACTCAGATAGAATAATACTGATGAAAATATATCACCTAGACATTGTGCCAGCATTGGAAATGCAGAATTAAAAAAAAAAAAAAAAGAACCCATCTTTGATTTCTCCCATCATATTACATTAATTTGTTCTAAAGAATCTACACCTATTATACTTGCTTCTTTATATTTCTGCCATCACACAGTGTTTCCCAACGTTGTCACTACTGGTGGTTAGGGTAGATACTTTTGCATGTATGTGACTCTTCCACATATTTAACCTCCCTGCCTTTTTTGTGTGGGGGGGTAAAAAATACGAGTCGAGACCTACCCTCAGTACATTTTTAAGTGTACAGTATCATTTAACTATAAGATTAATGTTGTATAGTAGATCTCCAGCGCTTACTTTGCATGCATTAAACTTTATACCCACTGAACAGCCAACTCCCCATTTTCTCCTCCCCCCAGCCCCTGGTAACCACCACTATACTTTTTGTTTCTATGAATATGCCTATTTTTAGATAACTCATATAAGTGGAATAATGCAGTATTTGTCCTTCTGTGACTGGCTAATTTCAATTAGCATAATCTCCTCCAAGTTCATCCATGTCACAGCATATGGGGAATTTCCTTCTTTTTAAAAGTTGAATATTTCAATGGATGTGTGTGTATGTGTGTGTGTGTAACATTTTCCTTATCGACACTCCTTACCAATCCATCAGTTGATGGACATTTGAGGTTGTTTCTTCTTCTTGGATACTGCGAATAATGCTGCAATAAACATGAGAGTGCAGATACCTCTTCAAGATCCTGATTTCAATTTGGATAAATACATAGAAGTCAGATTGCTGGATCATGTGGTAGTTCTATTTTTAATTTTTTTTGAGGAACCTCTATACTCTTTTCCATGGTGACTACAGCCAAAAATATAAGCAACAAAAGTGAAAATAGACAAGTAGAACTAAATCACACCAGCAAGCTTCTGTACAGCAAAGGAAACAAGCAATAGGGTGAGAAGGCAAGGTACAAAATGGGAAAAGTATCTGCAAACTCTTATAAGAGATTAACATTGGAAAATACACTTGGTATGAGTTCAGTCTTCGCAAGTTTGTAATATTTGTACGTCTCTTTTAATCAGGGGATTATTCTGTGTATACTTGAGGAAAATGGGTATTCTATTTTTCTTGGATGGAATGTTTTATACAGATCTTTTAAAACTATGTATTCTGAAGTAGGTATCAAATCAAAAATGTTCTTGTTGATTTTGCATCTGGATAATGAAATGTGTTGGAAAAAATATATATGGAATTCCTAGAACTTAAGAGCAAAACAAACAAAAAAAGATTTAAAATGGCCAAAGGATTTGAATAAACATATCTTCAAAGAAGACATACAAATGGTCAACAAGTATATGAAAAGATGCTCAACATCATTAATTATCAGAGAAATGCACATCAAAACCACAAGTTATCACCTCATACCTGTTAGGATGACCATTATCAATTAAAAATAATAAAAAATAACAAGGGGAGGAATTGGTACTGTTATGCACTGTTGGTGGAAATGTTAACATACTTGCTATCTGAATAATAAATGCCATTACCATCTCCTAGATGTTGTGACATTCAAAAATGACACCACATTTCCAAACACATCTCAGAGGGGGAATACCAACCCAAGGTGAGAACCACTGGTATTGACAGTATTGCCATTTTAAAGGGTTATAATTTTATCTTGAAGATAATGGAGATACACTAATGGTTTTAACTGAGGAAAAAAACATGATCATTACATTTGACAAAATATCTGATTTTGGCTGACTAAGAAATTGCTTCAAAGGGTTCTCCTTGAAGCAGGCATTCATTTGCAGGTTGTTGTAACAATCTAGGTAAAGGGTGATGTGTTAGCCTGAACCCAGGCAACAATGTGGAAAGTGGTAGAGTATTAAAAATTTAGAATCTACAATATATAATTTTTGATGTGATGTGAACCTGAAGGAGATGCTGGAATCAAGTGTGATCCCTGATTTCTGGCTTGGGTATGGATAAAACATAAGGACCATTTTCACTAATTTAAAAACAGAGATTCTGATGGAGCAGATCCCGTCAGAATGAGAAACAGATATACAGAGATACTACCTGCGACACGTGGTCAGTTTACTTTTTTTTTTTCATTTATTGAACTAATTTTATGAATTTCTTAGACTTTCCCATCTTAACATACTTTGGAGTCACCCACTGAAACCTTAAAACATAAAAATGTCAGAGAACCTAGAGCTTGAGAATATTAGATGAAGGCTGTCTCTTAGCAATATTAAAGGAAAAGAATGAGGAGGTGGAGAAGGAAAAAGGAGGAGGAAGAGAAGAGGGGAGGAAAAAGAGGGAGGGAGAGAGGAAAGAAGGGATGGAGAGATGGGGGGGGAGGGAGATTCCACTGTGTAAAGTGTGTGAGCTGGAATGTGGCTATCCATTACTGCTTTTCTCTCTGCCTCCTAAAATGTGCCTACTATGGTCAAAATGGGTTCTTGAAAAGAGGCCCTAGCAATGTAGCTTCCTGTTGTAATTTTATAATTTATGATTGATAATAAACCACAGTTTGCAATTCCCGCACTTTCTAAATAAAACATTTCAAACAGAAATGATGGTGTGTTAAAATGAAAATATGTGTCCTGAAATCTATTTTGACCATATGATCAAATTAATTCTGGATGATCTAATAGAACAAGTGGCTTTTATTGAAAGAAGAACTGAATTCCCTTTTTTCTTCAACATTTTGTTATGTGTGAATACATAAATCATAAGTAAAAACAATATTTGCTATACAACACAAGGTATATTTAGTTTAAGTTCATTTATAATGATTAACTATATAAGAATTGAGTCAAAACAATCATTTCATATATCAGATATATCTATATATGAGTATCTGGATATTGAAATGCACAGAGACAGATACACTGTAGTTTAACTTCACATATATAAATTTGGAGTTTTGCTATCTATTTATATTATCAAATTGGCAATTAAGAAAATTCTACTTATGATAAATTGAATCTAGAGAAACATTTGCTTTGTGATTTTTATCATACTTTAAAATATAATGAAGGAGTGACTTCAGGAGCACTGGATTTTAGAACATTTGACTTTAGTTTTGCTTTTAAAAATCAATCATAAATATCTTTGATTTTTGACAATTTTTAAGTCACTGAAACTAATTTCCAATGCATTTATCAATTAAACATAATACCAAAGGGGAAAACAGTATTTGCATATTTTAATCAAAGAATCATATCATGGAAATAATTTTATCATCGAGAAGTTGTTATATTTAGAAAATATATTTAACATGACTAAATCCTGAATAGCACTTATGAAGAAACACTCATCATAAACTCTGGTAGAAAAGTATGATGGAGTTTGGAGTTGCTTATATATTGTCTCAACTCTGTCCCTTATTAGCTGCTCAATTTAGGAAAATTACTTATTATCCCTGAATCTGTTTCCTTGTGTAACACAGGATTATTAGAGAGACCACATACATTTCGAATAAATATTAAACATAAAGCATAACAAGGAAAAATAAAACCAAGGACCCGAATCCAGACTGTGGACTTCTATCCAAGCTCACCCATGTATCAACTGTGTAAACTCATGCAAATTACTCAGCCTCTCTATATTTAATTTTCCTCCTCTGAGAGAAGGGAATGATAATATTACACAAATCACAGGACTACCCTGTATATTAAAAGAGCTAACTTACTTACTGGGATTAAAAACAGATTTTGGTACAGAGTGAACATTCTATATCTGTGAACTCCTATTATTGTAATCACAGTAAGAGATATAACTAAACTGCATTTGTTTATTTGCTAGATCTTCAAGGATAAGGAAATTAAAACCTATTATTACATAGAATTCAGTGTTCTTGCATGTTTAACTGTCCAACGTAGTTATAATTTCTGAGTGTGGACATTCTTTAAAAGCACTTTCCATATTTAGTAAACCCCAAGTTAAAAAAATAAAGCCACCAAGTTTAAAAATAAAATCGCCACTATAAAGTCAAGATTCTGGTATCAAAGTTGGAAAAAAAAGGTAAACCAAACTTTTACATCCTATCAAGGCTCCATTCTATCAATAATTCTTAAAAATGCTTTAATTAAAAAAAAACTTAATTTACTTATTTCCCAGATTCATTGATATATAATTGACATACAGCATTATATAAGTTCAAGGTATATCACATGATGACTGGATATTATATATATTGTGAAATAATTACCATGATATAGTTAGTTGACACATCTATCACCTCAGAGTTACCTTTTTTTTTTCTTCTGGTAATAATACTTAAGATCTACTCTCTTAGCAACTTTCAAGTGTACAATACAGTATTGGTAACTATGGTCACAATGATGCACATTAGAGCCCCAGAACTTACTCATCTTATAATGGAAATCTGTACCCTCTGACCACCTTCACCCCCCAACCCCCACCCCATAACTACCAATCTATTCTCTGTTCCTATGAGTTCATCTTAGATTCCACATATAAGTGAGATCATACAGTATTTATCTATGTCTGATTTATTTTACTTAGCATATTGCCCTGAGGTTTCACCCATGTTTTCACAAGTGGCAAAAGTTCCTGCTTTTTTAATAAAACGTACAGCATAGGGAATATAGTCAAGGTCTTATAATGTTGTATGGTGACAGATGGTAGCCTCACTTGTGGTGAGCACAGTATAATGTACAGAGTCAAATCGCTATATTATACACCTGCGACTAGTGTAACACTGTGTCACCTATGCTCAGAAAAACAAAACCTGTTCCCTCTTTTTTTATGGCTGAACAATGTTTACACACACACACACACACACACACACACACACACACCACCTTTTTTTAATTCATTCATCCATTCATGGACACTTGGGTTGTTTCCATGTCTTGACTATCGTAAAGATTTCCTTTTTAACCTTTCTTTTTTATTTAATGAAGATGGGTCAAAAATATTTGCTATATAACAAAAGGCATACTTAACGTGAATTCATTTAGAATGATAAATAGCAGAATATTCATTATGCTCGACCTATATATTAGTGATTTTCAAACTTGGCTATATTAAAGTCAAACTTGGGAATCTGGTTTTTGTTTGGTCTTCTCTTTAAAAAAAAAATTAATTCCAAAACCTGGGCCAATTTAATCAAAATATCTGGGTAGGGCCAGGTATTGGTATATTTAAAAAACTCCTCATGTAATTCTACCTTTCCTCTAAGATTGAGTACTATTGGTGCACATGATCACACAGATACAGCAAAGGAGTAAATTAATGAAAGGGAAAACACTGGAGGGGGAAAAAGTATAAGAAAGCATCTTTTCCTACTACTGCATATTCTAAAAAAACTATATTTTTAAAACAATATGCAAATATATTGTTTTAGATATATATATAATATATATATATAATATATATATTATATACAGATATAATGCAACTGGTAGATAGAGCTTATAGAATGTGATTCTAACAGGATATTCAATGCATGCATTAAAGTCTACTTTTATTTTATCAGGACATACCTATCACATATGGATAAAAGTATAGGTACTTTCCTGTATGATAAGAGATGATTTACATTCCATTAACACTTTTTAAAAAAAATTTTATAGTCAACTGAAGAATACTAAGTACTAATTCTTTAAATTACATAAAAGCAGAGGATTTGATTCCAGACAATTATTAATAGTCCCTTATATAAAATGAAATCTTAGTAATTCTAAGAGCAATCCAAATTAATTTGTTTAAGGAAAAGTTCATTTTCTTTCTGTCAAGAGCCTGTAGCAAAGAGTCATCATTAGTCAAGCGTTAAATAATAGAGATTCATTTGGTTTTGAAATAATGAACAAAAAATAATCACTTGTAACATTTAGGGCTTACATGTAGTCAAAATTTGTGCTAACTCTGGAAAATAATGTCTTATCTTTCATGCATTACACAGGAATATTACACCTTTCTGCATGTTTCACTTTATTAGTTATCATTTTGTGAACAGCATAGTCTGAGTAAAATCATTAATTAATTCTGAATAGTGGAAATTTCATACTGTATAGTGCCAGAAATTTCATCTTAAAGATCTTAGTAAGATCTTAGAAATTCAAAATAAAATGGCTATTATACATGGGATACCTGGGTGGCACGGTCAGTTCAGTGACTCACTCTTGGTTACGGCTCAGGTAGTGATCTCAAAGTGTGACCTCAGACTTGTGAGATCGAGCCCCCCATCAGGCTCTGGGCTCTGCACAGAGTCTGCTTGGGATTCTCTCTCTCTTCCTCTTCCTCCACCCCTAACTCTACTCTCTCTCTCTCAAATAAATAAATCTTTAAAAAAATGGCTACTATACATTTACATGTTATTTTATTTATTTATAAATTTATATATAAAACACACCTAGTTGTATGTGACATTTTGCTATGACAGCATTGCTCTGTGTTCAATTAAAAAGTCTAACCAATAAGATGCAAATAGCCATAATCAGAGATTTATCAACAAACATTTCATTTACCACATTAATCTTAATCTTACTGGAGCTTACAAAGGCCCCATGAAATGTCTGATCTGTGAAGGCAAAAATGGATATTAGTAAGTTTCAGGTAAGTGCCAATAAAACCAATTTTCTAGATTGGCTTCATTCTACTGTGTTCTCAAAAAGACTACCACTTTAGCAATGTTAAAGCCTGAAAATGGAAATATAGTTGGAATTGCGATTCAGATACTCAAAATGGCCTTTAAAGTAAATTACATTATAGATAACCTTTATTGCCATTTAGGCACAATGTCAAAGTCGTTCCCTCAGGGCCTCCATTAGGATGTTCTCTGTCAGTACAAACAAGTTAGCTTTAAAATTGCATGTACCATCATGAGGAACTCTAAATTGCTCTCATACACCTCTCCAGGAAGAGCATTTACTTTCAGAACTTGTACTTGCACTACTGACTTCTGCCCTGAGAACAGGATTATAGAATTAACCAAGTACCAGCATCATTTCATAATCTTTTAGCCCTGAACAATTCATAATGCAGTCAGTAGATGATTCCACTTTTTCAAATGACAGTTGAGTGAATATGCAGATGATTCTGAAAGGGAGTGCTGGTTTGTAATGCTATCTTTCAGAAAGTCTCTGTGCAGAGTTACCTTTTCCTCTAAAATTCTCACTTTTAAGCATTTTCATTTCTTATAAAAACTGATCCAAGCAAGAAAGGCAGTTCATATGAAAATATGCCCCATCATACACTGAAGCTGTCCATTAGGTGATCATTAGTAGGAACTAAATGAGTGTTTCCCAGCCTGGAACACCAGCTTGTTCATTTTAATTTTGCTCATATGCTACTGGTCTGCTACAGTAGATTTTAATGTTAGGTAATACTGCATTTTATGTGCTCACATAAGGCCTTTTGTCTTGCTTTTCGTTTAACTACTTAGGCTATTATTGATATCTTTCTGTTGTTCAGTTTTAGCTACCAAAATAATTTTGATCAATGCAACTCCCAGAAAAAAATAGGCCATAAAAAGCAATGGTTATTAGAAATGTTTTGTCATTATTAAAACTTGCCAGTATTAAAAACTGGAGAAAGTCTTGGTCCTTTTCTACTCTTTCAACATTTTCAGTGTGCTTCTGCTTGACTACTAAGTACAAACTGCATATGAACACAGTTAATCCCTTGAAGAAGCACACTGAGTTTGAAGTTATTTAACACCGCCATATAAATTTCTATTTGAAGGTATTTTCAGTTCCATCTTGAAGTGTATAAAATAATGGGGGAGAGCTAGCAGCATGATTTAATGCCTTCTTCCAGAAACAGCTCTGCCTCTAGCAGGAAAACTAGATTTTTTAAAAAAAGAGAAAAAAATGGACAGAAATTGCTACAGCATTTTTGCTCATTGCAAACTCCTACAAAGGAAATGGTTTTCTTCGTAAAGCATAGAGCAGAAAAATAAAACACTAAAATAAATTTACAATAATATCCCCTAAAATGCTTTCTTGATGATATTTTATGCAAAGTGTCTGTTTTGACAATAAGACTTGTTCTTGCCCTTAAAGTAGTTTAAGCCTGTCAAGTTAACAATTGTTCCTGATACACTTTTATTTTTATTGTTTTATTCTTAATTCACAAGGGCAATTCAAAAGGAATGATTATATACTGTGCAGGTTTCTTAGAGTTGCAATGATTTCACTGCTTTTGATATAAAAGGAACTTCATCAAAACTTGATGGTGGATTTGTATAGGAAGTGTTCCTAAACTATGTGAAATATGTATATATATATTGGCTACTCTAAGTTAATCCAGTAAATTAAATTACAGCATAAGGAGTTCCAGAAAACCAAACACAGATTTTATGTTACCTTCTCTCAAGGGAAAACATTACAGGTCAACTATCAGTAAATGTCAGTAAAATGGTATCCAAGAAAGTGCCTGAATTCATATGAAGGCAGGAATTCATTGTAAAGTGATCCCTTGAAACAAAAGGACAGCACTTAGAACAGAAAAGCATTCTTTCAGAAATGTGTTTTTAGTAGAATGGCATGAGTTGTACTATCTTTTGCCACCCTATCTGATTTTAAGAATTGTATTTATTAGCAATAATATTGATAATTTTCATGTTTGGGGCTAAGAACACTGAAATTAAATAGAAGTCAAAAAGGAGCTTGATATGGTTCTTCAAATGGTTCTTGAAAACATTCTCCTAAATATGTTTATGCTTATATTCTGGTCTCAATGTCAATATTACCGCATACTTTTGGAAGATGAAAGCCTATATAATTCATATAATTCATTCACATATTCAAGAGCTCATCTTTTACACCCTTTCCCCAGGGAAGCCCTATATTATCTAAATTCATTTTTTACAGTATAGGTTCTATTTGCCAGATGACTACAGTCACTCTCTTTGCACAGTATTTCATCTGTAAAAGGATATGAAACAAAATGAATCAATGTTGAACATGCTTTTTCAGAAGACCAAAACCAAATATCTAAGGATGTTTTTGCTTGTTTGGCTTAGTTTTGTTTTATTCAAATAATCATTTTGGACTACCAAAGATTTCTCTGGTGCACTGTGCCATTTAAATTTTCTTCACTTTTAAACTGTGGGACAACATACAACCAGTAAAATACAAAAATATTAAGTATATATCCCAATGAACATTTATATAACTATGTATGTTTATGAATATGTATATAATAGAGATCTAGAAATAAAGGTAGAGATAGTGATAGAAATAGGGTATGTGTCTGTAAAAGCATTAATTATATCAACATATCACATTTCCAACACCCATCCTACTCATACCTCCTATAGGTAGTTATTAGGTGGACTCCTACCACCTAACACCATAGTTTTGTCTGTTCTAATCTTTTTTGTTGTTGTTCTAAACTTTACATAAATGGTATCATAGAGATATATTTTGCCTAAACTCTTCACCATCTTATTATGTATAGTTCTTTTATTCCATATTATTCACATGTAGTATTGCATTAGATTAATATAAAACAATTTACCTATACATTTTATTGTTGATGGTTATTTGAGTTATTCCAATATTTAGCCTCTATGAATAAAGATTCTGTGAGTTTTCTTGTGTATGTCTTTTGGTAGAAATATGCATTTATTAATCTTGATCATACACCTAGAAGCAGTGCTGATTTTAGTAGATATTTAGTGTGTGTGTGTGTGTGTGTATTTTTTTTTTATTTGGTGTAAATTTAATGAATATTGATAATCTTCCAAAGTGATTATTTCATCTGGCCTACGTATATGGTTAAATGGCATCACTGACTTCTCCTACATTAGGATCTTTATATTATTATATTTGCATCATTGTTATGTTATATATATTGAAAGCAGAAGCCCTCAGTCTGCACCATACTCTTCCCTCATGAAGTTAGTCATAACTCCAAGCCACAAGTAGGAGTAACGATATTAGAAGGGGAGAATGCTCTGCAAAGGGCTGTGATAAATAGCAAGTACTTGTTGATAATTTGACAGACAGGACTACACACTATCCTAGAGCTGGGGTTAGCAAAAGTTCTTTAACAGATTCGACAGTAAACATTTTTAGCTGTGTCATTTTTGTACAACTACTCCATGTACGGACAATGAATATGAATTTCACACAATGTTCAGTGTCACAAAATATTATTTTACTTTTGATTTTTGTACAGTCATTTAAAAAATATATTAACCGTTCTTATCTATCAAGCCATACCCAAAACAACAAGAACAACAACAACAACAAAACGTAGCTTGCCAGTTTTAGTCCATATGCTATAGTTTGCTGACCTGGAGCAAAGAATGTTTGTAAACAACTCTTGGCTAACAAGACCTGCTGTTACGCTATATCATCCAACTTTCCTTCATTTTGTAAATGGAGAAATAACATACAAAGAAAAAAAGAATATAGTTTGTTAAAGTCATTTGGTAGTCCAAAATGATTATTTGAATAAAATGAAGATTATTTGAATAAAATAAAGTCACTTTAACATTTGTTAAAGTGATTTTTGTATATAAAATGGTATACCAAGCATACCATTTTATGCTTGGTAAGGGGAAAATTCAGATACATTCAAGAGATACTAGATATTCTTAGTGAAACCCAAGATTGTAATAAGTAAGGCTTAGAGTCCTTCCACAACAAAAGTGGTATCATATAAAGAATGGAGAGGGCCCATGATGTACTTAATTAGTCATTGCTGTTTTTCTTACTAGTATTTTCTTTTCTAAAAAGACTAAGCCAAGAACATTCTAAAATAACATATATACTGTACTTTTTCAGAGGTCTCTTCACATTTTCCTTTAACTTATATATATTCTATATTCTCTATATCCTATATATAGAATTCTATTAGGATCTTTATGTTATTCTCTATAAACTGAGAGTTATATTCTCTATAAACCAAGAATTAATTTTAGAGGCTTGATAAAATTCAGGTTCATTCATGGCAAGAATACTTCATAGGTGATGTTTTGAGCTTTGTATCATGTTACTTTAAAAACACATGGGGGCACCTGGGTGGCTCAGTCGGTTAAGCACCCAACTCTTGATTTCAGCTCAGGTCATGATCTTGTGGGATCGAGCCCCACATCAGGCTCCATGCTTAACGCAGAGTCTGCTTGTCCCTCTCCCTCTGCTTCTCCCCCTACTTGTAAGCTCTCTCTCTCTCTCTCAAACAAATAAATAAATAAATGAAATCTTTACAAAACACATGATGTTAGTTTGACCCATTAATTAATAATGCTATGTTTAATCATTTGGTATAATTTAAGGCTTCTGTGAGGTCAATTTTTGTAAATCATATTTTCTAGGAAATGTTCCAATTAACCTAGCTCATTAAAAAAAGAAATATATATATATAAAGTTACACAACTTTGTCTCAGATTTTTTAAATATCTCATGTCTCAATAGTTAATACCCGCTTGTCATGTCCAGCTTGGTATTTTTCAATACTTTCCTTTTTAATTAATTAGGTTAGCAATGATCTTATTTGAATACATATATTTTTCAGAAAAATCATTTAGAATTAATTACCTCCAAAATAAAATAAAATTAATTACTTTCACTATTTTCTACTAATTAATTTTTTGTTTTATCTTTATTTTTCCTTCTGCATCCTTTCAGTTCACTTTGTTGTATACTTTATACATTTTCATATTGAAAATTTAGTTTAATCATCTTTAGTCTGTTATATTTTTGTATATAAATATTTAAAGCTTTCCTATCCTTATGATCACCACTTTAATTGGAACTCACAGATATTAAATATTCAGCATTTTCATTATTACTGTGCTTCTGAAATCCTGCAATTTTGGTTTGATTTCCAGTTTGACCCAAGAGTTGCTTAACAGAGTTTGTAATTTCTCGATGAAATGATTCTTTTCTAAGTAAGACATTTTAATCGTCATAAAGTAATTTCAGCAATAGATTTCTAAGCATACTTTTTACTTTACGATATGACTTAGATCAACAGAAAAGTTGTGAAGATAGTACAGGGAACCCCTATAAACCCAACACACAGTTTCCCTATCATTAACATCTTTCATTATATAGTACATTGTTAAAATCAAGAAACCAATGCTAATACATTAATGTGAACTAAAATCAACACTCTATTTAGATCTTTTTTACTTAGCTTCTTTTTTTTTTTTTTTTTTTTTTTTTTTTAGATTTTTGGATACCATCTAGACTGCAAAATTGCCTTTTGTAGTCCTATCTCCATAAGCATCTCCTGGAGGCTGTTTCTCTCAGACTTTCTCTGTTTTTTATTACCTTGACAATTTTGAAAAATATTGATCAGGTATTTTGTAGGATGTGGCTCTACTGGAATTTGTCTAATAGCGTAATCATGATCAGCCTAGGGTTACTGATTTGGGGGAGGAAGAGCATTCAGATAAAGTACCATTTTTACCACATCTATCAAGGGTACATACTATCAACATGATTTATCACGTTGATGTTAATATTGATCACCTGGCTGAGGCAATCTTTTTCAGGTTTCTCCTTCTCCATTCTGTATTCTTTGGAAAGAAATAACTAGGCAGAAACCAATATAAGGAGTAGGAAGTTATACTCCATCTTCTTGAAGGCAGAATATGTACATAAATTATTTGGAATTATTCTTCATGAGAGATTTATCTCCTCCACTCTATCTATTAATTTATTCAATCATTTACTTACATCAATATGGTAACATGAATATTTATTTTATACATTTGGATATGGTATGATGCTATTTAATTTTCTGGGGAATTGTTCTAGCTTTGGCCATTAGGAGTCCTTTTAGATGGTTTCCCTATCTCTCTGACATACTCTCATCACAGTGATTTTTTTTTTTTTTGAGTACTGCCTTATTTTTAGCACTACAGGACACTACAGATTCATGTTGTATATTTACCACCCAGTTTTAAATTCAGATATTTTTCCAAAGACATCTATCTTTACCCATAGAAAACAGGACCTTGTTACGTAAAATGCTCTGAGCGTATTTAAAAATGATTGTTCCTTCCTTTCTCATTCCAAAGCCAGAAGGGGATCCTTCTTGGATTTTCATCATGAGAACTTGTCAGAGGATTCCTGGAGGTAAAACCTAATATTATGATGTCCCCTAAAATACCGAAGTCCCAAGAATTTCTCAGTGTCATGCTGTTATATACCGAGTCAATAGTAATCCAAAAAATTTACAAGTAATTGTTTTGACCAGTTGATGGCTCCAGTGGCTTCAGTTCTGAGTAGTACATCTGTGTTAGGACTGTCTGGATTTTCCTGTATTTCAAGATTTCTGGATGGTAGTTTGCCCTGCAAACTCAGTTCTGTTATGGGTACCTGAAATGCCATTGATTTTCAGTTTAGGGTTTTTTTCTTGTTTTTATAATTGCAGCTGTAAATGTCACATACGTGTCAGATCTAAAACTAGAAGTTCATTAAGGTTTTTTAAAATTATTTTTTAATATATACATTTTTAAATATTTATAAACTTTGGAAATACAATAAATGCCAAAAAATTCCTCTTGAATTACTTGAAAATAGTTTGACATGTTGACTCATGATCCCCTTTCTGGGTTTGGAGATCCTTCCTGAGAAAATGAGAAACCTGTCTCCGATTATCCTTAATGTAATACACTATTCCATCACCTGATCCTCTCCTTGTGTAACTGATCTCCTATCTCTGCTACTACATCCTCCTCTGTAAGAACATCTCTCCGCCTCAACTCTAGGTATTATGTCCATATCTTGCACTTTAATGTCCTCTACCCCTGAGTTACAATATACCATGCCAACCAATCCTTCCACAAAACCTGCTTCTCATTATAATTGGGCTTTGACATCCCTGTTGGACTATGTCAATGCATGCACGCCATTCTGCTGATTTATCTTCTGACACCACAAGCCAGGCCACTGCTCTCTAGGAACACTCTCTTCACTCTGCTTTTGTGCCTCCTACTCTCCACAATATGTCACCCTCATATTTTGACTTTTGCTGACTGTGGGTTTTTGCAGAATGTGTCAAAAGACTCAGATATATGTACTTCCATTACTCTTGTAATATGTTCTTTGAGAGCAATTCTAAATGTTAATATTTAAGAACTGTGCTGCAGGTGTAGTTGTATAGCTTCTATTGTACCATATCTTATGCAGATAGTAAATGCATATACCAGAGGTACTGAAGAATTTACAAAAGTAGACAGATAGCAGAGGAAAGTCAACATTTTAAAGAACGGATCAACATTAGTTGAATATCTTATTTTTATGGTTTTGACCCTATGGAATGACCCATACTGCACCATGGAGATGACTAAAATTCCAATAAACACACCTGCTGGCTTAAAGAAGTAAGGGACAAAGTCCAGGAAAACCATATCCAAATCTGTTGGAAATTGAGAAGTTAAACCTCAGAAAGAAGAGGGCCAAAGAAAGAGAGCCCAAATTCTGTGAAATCTCTTTCTGATTCTGTGGCTGACATTTGAAATATGCAACCACAAGGAAGACATCAACACGCTTCAACTCTCATTGGGAATTCTCTAAACCACACTCAGTGTAACCTCAGTGTAGGTTATCGGTAGCCAAATTACTCCTTGAAAACAAGAGATCCACCTTTGCCAATAAGAAGCAAAACTAATTTACATTTCCAGGAGCCACATCTGCCAATGAGAATAATTCATGGGGAATAAAGAATAATTATCTCAACGTGTATTATCCCTGCCCAACACGAGCCTCAAAGTAAGAGATAAGATAGGTAATCCATCCTGATATACCGTCTCAACTCTCAATGTGGTTTATGTACATTCCTTTCTGCCACCTGTAACCACATTATTGTGACAATTAACAGAAACCACAAATGATATAATGTGAGTTACTTTTTGTAGTAAGCTGAATCATGGCTCTGTATTTTCAATAACATTTTATTTTTGTAGATGAAGGTTTTTCTTAGAATTAAACATTTTCACTTACTGTCCTAATTAAAAATTAAAGATAAATTATAGGATACTACTCAGTTAAACTAACTTCTTGTAGTTGTACTGATCTACAGTATTTCTGTTTCTTCTTCTAATCACAAAGTAGGATTGCATTTCACTCTAATATCTAATGAGATATGAGTATAAATGACATGTGAAATCTCTGGAGTAAAGCCTTCAAGAGTCAATGCACACTCTTCTGCCTTCCCCTTCCCATTTCCATAGTTACTAGTGATATTTCAGAAGTAGATGTATTTCTCCCTGATAGAAGATAACACAGGGAGAGAGTAAGGTATAAGAAAAAGGAAAAAAAGAAAAAGCATGTTTTCTGTCTTCACATAAACACAAAAAGGACAAATACTTCTATAAACTAGACCAGAAGGAAAAATAATACAAGTCATCAAGAAAAAGAATAAGCTAGAAAATAAGAAAGCTATGATAAAGTGGTTCATCTGGTAAATGTTGATTGATTCCAAATAATTACACATAAATTCTCTAAATTCTCCATTCCTGAGTGTAAACAGAAGACATGCTCAAATGGTCTTTATGAAGAGGTCTCTATATAGCCATACATGCATGTCGGTTTAAAAAGTAGCTCTCTAGAGCACTCAATCATACAGAGTGTAGATAACAACTGAATTATTTACAAGCAAACCATGAATGCTGAAAAACACCACTTTTCAAGATGGTTGCATACTATTTACATACAAGAAAACACTCCCCACGTAGTAGCTGTAATGCTTATTAAGGGAGGCATGTGTTGTGATGAGCACTGGTTGTTATACGCAACTAATGAATCATTGAACATTACATTGAAAACTAATGATGTGCTATACAGTGGCTAACTGAACATAATAAAAAAAATAATAAAGTATGAGCTGGTGCTAAAAAAAAAAGAAGAAGAAGAAGAGTTCTATATCTGCTATTTAAAAAAAGCAGTCAAGGTCTCTTTCAGCTTCGTTATACCCCCTCTCCATATAGCATAAAAATGAAGACTTAGCAGAAATGAATAAGGATTTCATTTGACTCAAAAGTATTTCTGACTCTAAAATATTTACAATACTGTCTCCCCTCCACCCTTACAAAATCAGGTGTTTTGGATAGCACAGAAAAGTTCACCAGTATTTCATCAATATGCTCCTTCTTTCCATAACAGGACAGAAAATGATTTCCCAAGTTCAAAGAAAAATGAAAATCACTGATGTTCTCTAAATAATTCAGACCCCATATGCAAAATAGATCATCAATGTGCTTATACTAGGAAATGAACAAATCTAAATGTAAGAGAGCTCTGATGATATAAATTGAAGCAGTCCTACTTGACTGAATATGGAACTGAGGAAACATGTAAAAATATGAGAAAATGTGAGCAATAAATATAGCAGTGACAAATATGCTCAAAAGTTCCCTAAAATTTTCAATTATTCATCTTAGCTTTTCATTTTGTGTATGTGAGGAAAGAGATCTTGAATATAAAATTCTAAAACATATAAGCCTCTTATTCTCTTACCTGTTTGACTATTCACCCATATAATGGGATGTGACAGAAAAGTTATTTTTCTAGACATATTTAACTTGGTTGGACATCCACAGAGCATAATTTTCTATTTTCTATGGGCCAACAAGTAGGAGCTTTACGTATCAGAATTCTATAAGAGCACAAGTCTTCACTTCAAGTAAAATGTGTTTGCCTCCCTTGCTGCTCTATCAAGTTTGATTATGCAAATACTATTGAATGAAACTAGACTTCTAGACTCCCTGTGTCGTCCTGTTACTATTGCCTTTTTCTAAAAATGTTCTAAAGACTCCTGTTGAAATGTTTAGACCAGTGTAATGACGTCTAAAAAAAACAAAAAACAAAAAACACCAGAATTGCCTCCTACCTACACAAGTGCTTATTAAGTCTGCTATTTGCCTAGCCCTGTTTCATGTATTATAGGATATTTAAAAGTATTTCTGACTTAAACACTTTGCCTGTAAGTATTTATGAAGAAAAAACAAAGTGTCCAAAACTGTGTTTCAGATAATGAACACTAAGAATGCCAGAAGGGAAAATAATTAGGAAAACTTCATTGAAAATATGGACTCTCTCATCATTTGTCAGTCACCACATAACTCATATGATCAAAACAATGCACTAGTGTGGAAGTGACACAAATTCCATAAACAAACTACAGAATAATTTGGATTTGAACACATTCTATAACTGAGATATAACTCATGAGGTCTGGGATTATAGATGAAAGATCAGTATAAAATTTAAGTTTCTAGAAGGCTTGTGAAGGAGGTTATACTCATGTAAAATACAGCTTTAACACTCTGCAACTATGACAGATGAGTATGATTTTGACTGGAAGAGAAGACAATGAAATGACACAGAGATTAAAATAATACAGCTTAAGGGGTTAAGATACAACTAGAGAACTGCTTTGGGATAATGGTTCCATATGACTGAAATTTAGGGGAATTTATGCATGATAAGGTATACAGAATATAGACTATAGCACTCATTATTATAGCATACATGAATATTTAATAAAACATACTTTAAACTTGAGTTTATAGACCAAGTGTCATTTCAGTTTTGGTTTTTTTTTCTCAGAAGACTAAAAATCTAGCTCTGAAACTAGTATGAAAGATAAACTGGAAAGAGAAGAGTTAATAGATACTGTGTTTATCTGTTATTCATACCTATATTTTCATGTAATAATTATTTTGAGGTATTTGAAGGAAGCCTAATTACCTGGAATGTTAGTAAGTGTTAAGTTAGAAGAAAACAAAATCTGAGATAGAATACAAGGACATTAAGAAGGGTTATATAACAAAATAAATCAATTCTCTTGTGGTCAAATAAGTTTGTTTAATATTGAATTCCAGAAAATTAAACAAAATTCTTCACTAGAGGATACAGGATAAAATAAAGCATATAATTTCTCTTCAAAAGATTATTTCAGACAGAAGTCCTAAAATGTTTACACTTCCAAAACAGTTTTAAAGGAGCATCTTAAGGGAATAGTGTTCTAAGGAACACATTTTGGAAGCACAGCTTTTAAATTATTAATTTCTATTACCCAAAACTTCCTATAAATGCTAAGTCAAAAGATGAATCCAATTAAGAAAAAGACTGAGACAGAAAGTGACTACCATATGATACTTCTACCCTATCTTTTACCCTCTATCAATGTCACAAAAGGCTATCTTAATACCTAAATATTTTAGGAAGCTTCTAAAGTCAGTATGCTTTAACTCTCAAGACCTCCTCCTCAGAGTCTGCTGAATTAATCTGCAAAAGCCAAGAGCTACTCTTCCCTACAAATTTTTGATAATATATCAAGCATGGTGGAATAGAGAACCCATTACATTTCTTCTCACTGAAAGAGAGTTTGTTTCCCCTCATTATTATTCTTTTTAAACACCTTTATTGAAATATAATTGATATTAGACACACTGAACATATTTAATGCATAAAATTTGATGATTTTGGATTATTGCAAATATTTGTAATATTATCACCACAGTGAAGGCAATAAATATATTCAACACATCCTCAAACGTCCTTGTGTCCCCTTGTTTTCTCTTGTGGTAAGAACACTTAAATTTTGAAGTGCTAATTATAGGCAGCATATTATACAGATTTCTAAAACTTAATTCATCTAGCATAACTGAAACCAACAATTCTCCATTTACCCCACCCCAGAGCTGGCAAGTACTGTTGTATTTTCTTCTTTATGAGTTTATTTTATTTATTTATTTATTTATTTATTTATTTATTTATTTATTTGTTTGTTTATTAAGATTTTATTTATTTGTTTGTTTGTCAGAGAGAGGGAGAGAGAGAGAGCATGAGCAGGGCAGCAGCAGGCAGAGGGAGAAGCAGATTCTGCTGAGCAAGGAGCCTAATGTGGGACTCGATCCCAAGATGCTTGGATAATGACATGAGCTGAAGGAAGACACTTAACCCACTGAGCCACCCAGACATCCCAAGTCTGGTTATTTTAAATACCTCATATAAGTGGAATCATACAGAATTTGTCCTTCTTTTACTGGTTTATTTCACTTAGCATAATGTCCCCAAGTTTCATCCATTTTGACACAAATAGCAAAATTCCCTTTTATTTTTAAGGCTGAATGGTATCCCAATATATATATTGGAATATATGTGTTATGTACATCACATTTTATCCATTCATCTGTCGATGAAAATTCAGGTTGTTTCCATACTTGGACTATTGCAAAATGTAGCAGTAATGTGGGAATGGGGACAGCTCTCTGAGATTCTACTTCAGTTCTTCTGGATATATATATTCAGAAGTAGGGATGTGAACAAATTGGAACCCTTGTACTTTTGGTGGCAATATAAAATGGTATAAGCAGCTATAAAAAACAATATGTAGGGTTCCTCAAAAAATTAAGTATGGAACTGTCATATGTCCCTTCCTTATTGAAGAACACTAAATATGGCAAAGGAAACACAGGTGGAAAAAACATCAAAATTAAAAACGAAACAGGGAGATAGGGCATTAAGGAAAAACATGGAGTAATTAGATAATTTCTCAGGCCCACGTTGAAAGTAGAGCACCAGTATTTGCAGAACATAATGAGTGTGAGGGAAAGACACTATCTGTAGAAACTGATTGATAAAGACCATGTACTGAAAGGCTATTTTTCTTAAACTACTTCAAAAGTCTATATATGCCATATTCCTTTTCTCTCCGTATCACTGCATGTAGGCCCTTCAGCTAGGTAAATCTGACCTGTCTGGACAAATTCAGGTAAGCATCACCTTTTTCAGGATGCCATGCCAATGAATATGAGTTCTGTTTTTGTGTGCTACAATTTAACCTACCATAACAAAAATCTAATCAACTGGATGGGACGAACTAGATAACCCTTGCACTGGAAAATGTTTTGTGGATGTTCATGGAGCACATGAAGAAGTGCACATAAGTTCAAGATACAGTTACTCTGACATCTCTTCAGAGAAGACAAGGTTATGATCAGGGTTGCAAATATTTTACTAAGAACATAAAAAGTATATGTAATTTATCTACTCAGAAACATTTTAGTTGTATCTGAGTTTGTGCCTCAGTCCTTTTCTTCATACACTCTGAGAAGGGTTTCATTTTCTGTTCACATAAGCTACATTGGAAGATAGAAGAGAAAAGTCACAAGTAAGTCACTGTGGAGGAAGTAAAAGCTCATCATAATTCACCCATACTGGGCTTTTCACTCTCTAAAGAATTTTACCTGAATGTTAAATCTGAGAAAGTAGAAAGACCTAAAAAAGGAGAATTGTATAAAAGGCAGGCAGGATTAATTCTTCAGGGATGCACACAGCATAATATAAAGCAATGTGGCATAAATGTCAATGGCAGGGAGAAGCAGACACAGACTGGGATGGAATAAAGCAATCCGCAGCAGCATGACTCTGAAGGAACACATGGTGTGGCTGCAAGGGTAAGAAGCAGCATTTCTGGAGACAGATACAGACTCCACTGGCAGAATCTAAAATAATAATTTATCAAATGGCTCACAAGAGTGTCAGAACAGAAGGGGCAGCTGGTCACTGGGTATTTTATCACAGTTGTACATATGGGGCATAATAATAGCAATGAAAATCATCAGTTGAAGGACAAATACATAATTATAATATAAATAAGATACATATTCATGTAAAGGTACGTTAAATCAGCCCTAGCTATACTAGTTAATATTTCCTTAGATTTTTACTCTCCCCATACCATGTATTGGTGTAATATGATATACTTAATATAAGGCTGTCTTGCACTAGATGAATACACTCCATAAGTTCCAGGGTCCATGACTATTTGCCTAGTCTATGAAAAGGTTCAATTAATGTTTATTGAATGAAATGCATTTTAACTCTCATGCAATTCTCCTATACTCAGAGGTTAGAAGAAAATCCAGAACAAAGAATTTGTCACATAATTTACATCTTTTCCCCCAACTACTTTTTAAATTACTTTATACATAAAATTACAATAATTAGAGAACATATTTGGAATATAATGAGATGTTAGTTTTCTCTAACTCTAGAAAAGAAACAACAACATCTGGGTGTTACTTTTGTTTACTAAATATGATAGAGTATTTTGAGCCGTAGGTAAACAGCATTAAGACCAATGTTTCTAAAAGAAAAAACACAAAAGTCAGGCAAAATATACGTGTATGTTTTGTATATTTACTTACACTACTATATATACTATATATATATGTAATATATAGTATAGTTATGTAGTTGTACAATCATCACCACTGTCCAATGTAGAACATTTCATCACCCCAAAAAGAAATCATTCACTGTCACTCCCCACCTAATCTCCCAACCCCTGGGGAACACAAATCTACCTTTCCCTTCTATGCATTTGCCTCTTCTGATGGCAATCATTCAATATGTGGCCTTTTAAAATATCTAGCCTTTTTCACATAGCATCATATTTTCAATGTTCATCTGTGTTCTAAAGCATATCAGCTCTTTATTACTCTTCACTGCTAAATTATATTCTTTGTCTATGGCTTTGGCAATTCCACTGAGGTGGTAAGTGTGACTCCTTTTATCCTACTTGGAGTTAGTTCACCATCTGGGATGTCTAGATTAATGCTTTTCATCAAAGTGTGACTGTTTTTGATACGCATTTATTTATTTAGCATCTCTCTCTCTCTCTCCTTCTCTCCCTATAGGACTCTCATTATGTGTACCCTGGTACATTTGATATTGCTTCATATGTCTCTGATATTTTGTTCATTTTAAAAAATATTTTATTTATTTATTTGACAGAAAGAGAAAGAGCACAAACAAGGGGAGCAGTAGTCAGAGAGAGAGGGAGAAGCAGCCCGACATGGGGTTCAATCCCAGGACCCTGGGATTATGACCTGAGCCAAAGGCAGATGCTTAACCCACTGAGGCATCCAGACAGCCCAGATATTTTGTTCATTTTTTAAAATTCCTTTTTCCTTTTTTATTTCTCTTCGTCAGAGTAGAAGAGATCTATCATCAATATTACCCTTTTTTCTCCCTTATCAAATCTGCTATTCAGACCCTAATGAATTTTTCACTTCAATTATTGTACCTTTCAACTCCAGAATTTCTATACAATTATTTTTTTATAATCTATTTATTATTTAACTTAGTAAGGTACCTAATTACTTTCCCTTAATTATTTAAGATGGATTTCTTTAGGTCTTTGGTCATATTTATAATTGAAGATTTAAAGTCTTTGTCTAGTAGTTGAAAGTCTGGGCAGTCTCTATTGTCATACAGACATACATATATATGATGGGTATATAGAGAGAGACATGTACACACACGCACACTACCATAATTTCCTGTTTTAGATGTCTCACAACTTCTTGTTGAATAGTGGACATTAAATTGGTATAAAGTAGCATTGCTACAAGTCAGATTCCTCCTCCCCCCAACAGCTCTTGTTCTGCCCTGTTATTTTTGTTGTTCTGTTTAATGAATTTCTTGTACTAATTCTGTAATGTCTGTTTTCCTTATCATTCAAGGCTACTGAAGTCTCTACTCAATGCTCAGCTAATGATTAGACACACATTTACTTAAATTTCTTGAACTAACACATCTCCCAGCCTTTGCCAAGGGCTCACTGTGTATGTCAGAGTATGCCTTCTAAGTTCTGGTAGGGAATTTACATTTCTCCCTTAGTGTTCCATTTATGATTGTACAGACTCTGATCAGCCAGAGTGAAAGCTTATGAGCTTTTCATATGTTTCCTGGACAACACAGAGCCCTGCATATCTGTATGTCCTAGATTCCCAGGAGTACGTGGGAAGTTTTAAAGACCTCCTAAGAACATCTTATACTCCAGTTTTTCCTTTAAGGCTTTTGGTCATCTTCTTGTTAGTCCTAACTAGTAGTTCATCTCAGGCACCTGTGATGTTAATTAGTTGATGATTATTTTCAACAATGAGTGATCTCCAAGTCTCCAAATATGAAAGTTACTGTAAATGATACCATTCATATAGATATAAGAGAAATCAGAAATCAGGTATGTGTTTACATCTCAAGGGAGAATGAAGTCCAAGGTCTTGGAGATAATTTTAGATTCCCAAATCTGGAGACACCAGAGCTCATCTCACCTGACCCTTAAAGAGCTGCATTTACATTTCAAAAGGTAAACATGAGAACTCAGAATCCTTTCTACCCCATTTCCAAGAACTAAAGGTTTTGTCTCTGTTTTTGAGAGGGGAGAACAGCTACCACTTTTCCCATATATAGGATGAGAAAATGAAAGTTCTTTGCAGGTTCTGGCCACTTACATAGAAAATTTTTCTATCTGACTTCCATTGTATTACCCAGTGGTAAACACTGGGAAAAGGGAGTTAATACATTTATTTTATGTAAATAATAATAAACTTTCATTTTAAAAAACTATATGTGCACATTTTGTATAAAATTTAAAAAGATAAATGTTAAAAACATTATACAATTTGGGGGGGCGCCTGGGTGGCACAGCGGTTAAGCGTCTGCCTTCGGCTCAGGGCGTGATCCCGGCGTTATGGGATCGAGCCCCACATCAGGCTCTTCTGCTATGAGCCTGCTTCTTCCTCTCCCACTCCCCCTGCTTGTGTTTCCTCTCTCGCTGGCTGTCTCCATCTCTGTCAAATAAATAAATAAAATCTTTAAAAAAAAAAACATTATACAGTTTGGGTATCTTTTCGTACATTTATAACCATTTATGTACTAATATCCGAAGTGCCAGTTGAAGTATTTTGCTCGTTTTTCTATTGGGTTCATGTCAATTTTAACTATAGGTTTTAGTTACAAGAGTTGCACTTTAATAACAGGAGAGGAATTCATGAGAAAGAGAGCAAAGGTAAAGATGAAAGACACAAAATAAGTAGGAACATAAGGGAATAAATCCTACATGAACCAACTCAAAAAACTTCCTGGTTTATTAAAAGATAGGTCCGTAACAGTAAGTGACTCTTATTTGTGAGTTTGGGAAAAGAATAATGACTTCAAAGATGAAAGCCATCACTTGAAAGGTTTGTTTTTTGTTGTTGTTGTTGTTATGGAACACAAATAATTAAAAAAAGTAGAGAATAACTGATTATTTTTTTGATTATCAATGAATACATGAGTCATAAAAACCTGCAAATGAGGGATAATTCTGTGGAGTTAGACAATTGTATACAGTTTGTTTCTTAGATAGCTTCACTATTTATCTTCGGGATAACCTTAGAATATATTAAATAAATAAAATTAACCACTGTCTTAAATCTATTATTTGTAGTAGAAAATCTTAAAACACTGTTTTTTTTTTTTGTTTTGTTTTGTTTTTCTCAATACAATTGCTTTTGTTATTCGAGATTCACTGTGCTGTTGCAATTTCATCTTTCTGAGGGGAAAAAAATAGTCCCGCTGTTATACAGGACAGAGGCTGCAAATAAACTAAATGAATGGTAATTCCCTAGAGCAAGTATTTCAATAGTAAACTTTAACAGCATGTTTGAAAAAGAGTGAACTAGTCCATTAAATTGGTTTTATTACTGTAAAATCTTTCATTCCAAACAGGAGCAGTTGCCACCATGCCCCATACAGTGATGCAGTCTAATTTAAGTAATTCCCTCTTCCTCTCATGGAATCATGAACTCCACTTTGATCATATGGACCTACTTAGAGGAAAAATCAGCTGGGCAGTTGACATTCTTTAACTAATGCATCTGATAATTCTTTCCCTGCTGTGAAATACAAGATCCTCTTCTGCGAACTACATTCAACTACATTATGTTATTTTGGAACTTAAAAAATTTTTAATAATCCTATTGTTTCCCCCATTTTGAAAACTGGACTGTGATTTTACCATTTAAACTTTCTTTTTTATATTCAGGATATGAGTACTTAGTTAGATTCATGTAATGCAAATATCTTCTTCCTTATTATCCTTGGCCTTTTCTCTCTTAGTTGTGTTTTCCTGATGTGCAGAAATTCTTAATTTTAATGAAGTCTAATTTAGCAATCTTTTTGTTACATGCTAGTACTTTCTATATCATGAATAAGACATTTTTGCTATCCTAACTTACAAAGCTATCCTCTAGAAGCTTTTTTTTCATCTTTTACATTTAGGTAAACAACTCTGCTCAAGTTAATTTGGTGCCTGGTATGAGGCAGAATTCAAATATGGTTTTTTTTTTGTTTTATTATCTGTTCATTGTTATTTATGTTGTTTAAAAGGTGAGATGACTTGATAAGATATGAAAACTCTGATGAATCTACTCATAAAATAAGGCCTAAA
The DNA here is from genome assembly GCF_017311325.1 of Ursus maritimus. Lineage (NCBI taxonomy): Eukaryota > Metazoa > Chordata > Mammalia > Carnivora > Ursidae > Ursus > Ursus maritimus. The sequence continues at coordinate 30,581,734 of NW_024425563.1, forward strand.
TCTATTTCTTGTGTTGAATTAGTTGCTACACAGTTGTCAACTCTATAATAATTATCTATATACTATATTTTATGTGGTTGTATATATTCCACAATGGGAAAAATGGGGAGAAAAAGATAATTTCCACACTGGAAAAATTTAACTTCAAATAGGCACAGATGTCTAACAAAATAATTCAATACAATCAAAAGACTTGTACAATGTAGGTAGATTATTTATCTGCAAAGTTAAAGAGCTAAAATTTCAAAAATAATCTTCAAAATCTGTATTATCTGTAAAGATGATGTCATGATTATAAATGAAGACTGATTAACTGAAAATTTTAAGCACTATCAATGAGTATCCATACTTGAGTTCTGATAATTCCCAGAATTTCACACACTGTATTGGGAGGGAAGGTAGTACTTTTTAATGGGTCAAAATATTTCATTTGTTGGATAAAACTATTTAAACTCTCACAGTATTGCTAATTAGAAAGTTTACAATATTATGTTTAACTGATCTTCTAATATTTGTCTGGAATGCAATCAGAGAACTAGGGCAGATTCAGGAAAGCCTCATCCACATACACAGATATGTCATGTTCTCATCCCCACCCCTACCCCCCACCTATGGAAAAGAAATGCGGCAATTACATGAGTTGAAGAAAAGAAAAAGTTTTCTATGGGAGTTCTAAGTTACACTGAGTTACATATTGACTGACTATTGGTTTTAACTTTAGAAAGTTTTCAATCATCAGACTAGTGATTGGGATGTCTATTTTTCTACCAACTTCTCTAATAGTTGCTTGAGCCAATTGCCATTTTGCCCAGCCCAGAAGTTTTGGCCCAGCTCAAATAAGGGCAGGTAAGTGGCATCTTTTTTTTAACTTAAATTCAAGTTAGTTAACATATAGCATAATATTAGTTTCAGGAGTAAAATTCAGTGATTCATCACTTTCATATAACACCCAATGGTCATCTCAAACAAATGCCTTCTTTAATACTGATCACCTATTTAGCCCATTCCCCACCGACCTCCCCTCTACTAACCATCAATTTGTTCTCTATAGTTAAGAGTCTGTTTCCTGGTTTGCCTCTTTTTGTTTTTTGTCCCCTATGTTCATTTGTTTCTTAAATTCCACATGAGTGAAATAATATGGTATTTGTCTTTCTCTAACTTACTTTGGTTAGCATAACACACTCTAGTTCCAACCACATTGTTGCAAATGGCAAGATTTCATTCTTTTTGATGTCTGAGTAATATTCCATTATATATACCACTTCTTCTTTATCCATTCAGCAGCTGATGGACATTTGGGCTCTTTCCATAATTCGGCTATTGTTGATAGTGCTGCTATAAAGGTGGGGGTGCATGTATCTTTTTGTATCAGCACTTTTGTATCCTTTTGATAAATACCTAGTAGTGCAATTGCTGGGTCATAGAGTAGTTCTATTTTTATCCTTTTGAGGAACTTCCATACTGTTTTCCAGAGTGACTGCACCAGTTTCCATTCCCACCAACACTGTAAGAGGACTACATTTTCTCCACATCCTTGCCAACATCTGTTGTTTCCTGAGTTGTTAATTTTAGTCAATCTAACTGGTATGACGTTGTATCTCATTGTGGTTTTGATTTGTATTTCCCTGATGATGTGTGATGTTGAACATTTTTTCATGTGTCTATTAGCCATTTGTATGTCTTTGGAGAAAGGTCTATTCATGTCTTCTGCCCATTTTCTTAACTGGATTATTTATCTTTTGGGTGTTGATTTTGATGAGTCCTTTATAGATTCTGGATACTAGCCCTTTATCCGATATGCCATTTTCAAATGTCCTCTCCCATTCTCTTGGTTGTCTTTTAGTTTTGTTAATTGTTTCCTTCACTGTGCAGAAGTTTTTTATCTTGATAAGGTCCCAATAGTTCATTATGCTTTTGTTTCCCTTGCCTCAGGAGTTGTGTCTAGTGAGAAGTTGCTGTGGCCGAGTTCAAACATGTTGTTACCTGCTTTTTCCTTCTAGGATTTTGATGGTTTCCTGTCTCACATTTAGGTCTTTCACCATTTTGAATTTATTTTTGTGTATGGTGTAAGAAAGTGGTCCAGTTTCATTCTTCTGCATGTTTCTTTCCAGTTTTCCCAACAACATTTGTTGAAGAGACTGCCTTTTTCCCATTGGATATTCTTTCCTGCTTTATCAGAGAGGAGTTGACTGTATAGTTGTGGTTCCATTTCTGGGCTGGCTCTTCTATTCTATTGATCTATGTGTCTATTTTTGTGCCAGTACCATACTGTCTTAATGATTACAGTTTTGTAATATAGCTTGAAGTCTGGGATTGTGGCTTCTAACACCTTGCTCTTCTTTTTCAACTTTACTTTGCCTATCCAGGGTCTTTTCAGGTTCCATACAAATTTTATTTTATTTTTTTTAAGATTTTTTATTTATTTATTTGACAGAGAGAGACAGCCAGTGAGAGAGGGAACACAAGCAGGGGGAGTGGGAGAGGAAGAAGCAGCCTTCTAGCGGAGAAGCCTGATGTGGGGCTCGACCCCAGAATGCCGGGATCACGCCCTGAGCCGAAGGCAGACACTTAACGACTACGCCACCCAGGCGCCCCTCCATACATTTTTAGGATTGTTTGTTCCAGCTCTGTGAAAAATGCTGGTGGTCTTTTGATAGGGATTGCTACCCAGTGAATCTGTAGATTGCTTTGGGTAGTATAGACATTTTAGCAATATTTGTTTTCCAATCCATGAGCATGGAAACTTTTTCCATTTCTTTGTGTCCTCCTCAGTTTATTTCATAAGTGTTTCAGAGTATAGATCTTTTACCTCTTTGGGTAGGTTTATTCCTAGGTATCTGATGGGTTTTGTACAATTGTAAATGGGATCAATTCCTTAGTTTCTCTTTCTAATGCTTCATTATTGTGTATAGAAATGAAACAGACTTCTGTTCACTGATTTTATATCCTGCAACTTTGCTGAATTCATGTATCAATTCTAGCAATTTTTTGGTGAAGTCTTTTGGGTTTTCCACATTGAATATGTCGTCTGCAAAGAGTGAAAGTTTGACTTCTTCCTTCCCAGTTTGGATGTTTTTTATTTCTTTTTGTTATTTGATTGCTGAAGCTAGGACTTCCGGTACTATGTTGAACAACAGTGGTGAGAGTGCACATCCCTGTCATGTTCTTGGCCTTAGAGTAAAAGCTCTCAGTTTTTCCCCATTGAGTAGGATATTAGCTGTGGGTCTTTTGTATATGGCCTTTTTGATGTTGAGGTATGTTCCTTCTGTCCCTGCTTTCTTGAGAATTTTTCTCAAGAAAGAATGCTGTATTTTCTTAAATGCCTTTTCTGCATCTATTGAGAGAATCATATGGTTTTTATCCTTTATTTTATTAATATGATGTATCACATTGATTGTTTTGCAGATATTGAACCCCTAAAGCCCAGGAATAAATTCCACTTGATTATGGTGAATAATCCTTTTAGTGTGTTGTTGGATTCGATTAACTAGTATCTTGTTGGGAATTTTTGTATCCATGTTCATCAAGGATTTTGGTCTGTAATTCTTTTTAGTGGGATCTTAGTCTGTTTTTGGAATCAGTATGGCCTTGTAGCATGAGTTTGGAAGTTTTCCTTCCTTGTCTGTTTTTTGGAACAGCTTCAGAAGAATAGGTATTAATTCTCTTTAAATGTTTGGTAGAATTCCCCTGGGAAGACATCCAGTCCCGGGCTCTTGTTTGTTGGGAGATTTTTAATTACTGAATCAATTTCTTTGCTGGTTATGGGTTTGTTCAAATTTTATATTTCTTCCTGTTTCAGTTTTGGTAGTTTATATGTTTCTAGGAATTTATCCCTTTCTTCCAGATTGCCCAAGTTGTTGGCGTATAGTTGCTCATAATATTCTCCTATAATTGTATTTCTGCAGTGTTGGGTATGATCTCTCCTCTTTCATTCATGATTTTATTTAGTTGGGTCCTTCCTCTTTTCATTTGATAAATCTGGCTAGGGGTTTGTCGATTTTGTTAATTCTTCCAAAGAACCAGCTCCTAGTTTCATTGATCTCTTCTACTGTTTTTTTTTTTTTTTTAATTTCTACATCATTTATTTCCACTCTAATCTTTATTATTTCCCTTCTTCTGCCTGCTTTAGGCTTTATTTGCTGTTTTTTTTTTTTTTTTCCCCAGCTCCTTTAGGTGTAAGACTCCACTGTGTATTTGAGATTTTTCTTGTTCTTGAGGAAGACTGTATTGCTATGTACTTCCCTCTTAGGACCACCCCTGCTGCACCCTAAAGGTTTTGGACTGTCATGTTTTCATTTTCATTTGCTTCCATGTATTTTTATATTTCTTCGTGTCATTTTATTGGAACATTTCCTCCATTTATATTCAGAGTAATTATTGATAGATATGAATTTAGTGACATTGTATTACCCGTAAAGTTGCTGTTTCTATAGACTGTCTGTGTTCCTTTCTAGTCTTTGTTGCTTTTGGTCTCTCTTTCCTGTTCAAAGGGTCCCCTTTAATATTTCTTGCAGAGTTGGTTTAGTGTTCACAAATTCCTTTAGTTTTTCTTTGTTTGGGAAACTATCTCTCCTATTCAGAATGACAGCCTTGCTGGATAGAGTATTCTTGGCTACATATTTTTCCCATTCAACACCATGAATATATCATGCCACTTTCTTCTGGCCTGCCATGTTTCTGTGGACAAGTCTGCTGCTAAACTTGTGTCTACCCTTGTAAGTTAAGAACCTTTTGCCCCTCGCTGCTTTCAGAATTCTCTTTATCTGTGTATTTTGCAATTTCCACTATGTCATGTCTTGATGTTGACCTGTTTTTGTTGATTTTGAGGTGAGTTCTCTGCCTCTGGGACTTTTGAATGCCTGTTTCCTTTCCCAGATTAGGGAAGTTCTCAGCTATAATTTGTTCAGATAGACCTTCTGCCCCCTTCTCCAGCTCTTTTTCTTCTTGGACTCCTATGATATGGATATTATTGTGCTTTGTGGAATCGCTGAGTTCCCTAAGTCTATATTTGTGATCTAGTAGTTTTCTTTCCCTCTTACTTTAGCTTCATTATTTTCCATAATTTTATCTTCTATATCACCTATTCTTTGCTCTGCTTCTTCCATCCTCCTTGTGACTACATCCAGTCAATTTTGCATCTCAGTTATAGCATTTTTTATTTTGGTCTGACTAGTTTTTAGGTCTTTTATCTCTGTAGTCAGGGTTTCTCTGCTGTCTTCAATGCTTCGTTCAAGCCCAGCTAATAGTCTTATGATTATATTCTAAATTCTTGTTCAAACATATTGCTTATATCTGTTTTGAGCAAATCCTGGGCTGTGATTTCTTCTTGATCTTTCTTTTGGGGAGAATACCTCCAACTTATCGTTATGTCTAGGTATCTGTCTTTTGTGTGTCATGAAAACTTGTTATGCTCCCTGCTCCTGAGAGTAATACTATATTAAGAAGGGGTCCTACACAGTCCAAGACCTGGTGCTTAGGGAAGTGTTTCTGGTGTATGCTGTGTGCACTCTGCTGTTGTGTTTTGGCTTTTCTTTCCCACAAGTGCAGTCTTCTGCAGAGTTCTTCATTGTTTGGAGTGTGGAGTGTTCGGATTTTAACTAGGTGTGCTTTGATTTGTTTGTTAAGATAAACCTGAGTTTTTAAAAAGATTTTATTTATTTATTTGAGAGAGAGAGACAGCCAGTGAGAGAGGGAACACAAGCAGGGGGAGTGGGAGAGGAAAAAGCAGGCCCCCAGCAGAGGGGCCTGATGTGGGGCTCGATCCCAGAATGCTGGGATCACGCCCTGAGCTGAAGGCAGACTCTTAATGACTGAGCCACCCAGGCGCCCCAAGATAAACCTGATTTTAAAAAAAGAAAAAAGAAAAAAAAAAAAAAGGCTGATCCAAGAAAAGAGAAAAGGAAAAGAACAAGGAAGCAAACAAACAAAAAGGTATAAGCCTGATTCCAAAGGAAAAGAAAAAAAAGGAAGGAAGGAAGGAAGGAAGGAAGGAAGAAAGGAAGGAAGGAAGGAAAGAGGAAGAAAGAGGGAGGAAAAAAGCCTGCTTCAAAAAAGGAGAAAAAGAAACAAACAAGCCAACAAATGAACAAAAAACCATAAGCCTAATGCAAAAGTAAAAAAGAAGAAAGATTTAAAAATAAAAAATAAATAAAAAATAAATATAAAATAAAATTAAAAATTATAAATGAAGAGAGAGAGAGAAAAAAAAAAAAAAAAGCCTGGTCCTATTTCCACTGGAACTGAAACTGATGCTTTGGATCACTCTGTAATCAGTAGTCTTCATGCTTGCAGAGGGCCTATGTTGGGTCTTCTGAGGGACAGGCCTGTTGTCCTGGTTCCACAATCAGACCTGCCCTAATAAAGATGCCCTTGCTGGGTCCAGCGGGGTGGGGTTTGGTGTAAGAGGACTCTGGCCTCTGACAGAGGCACTGTGTTTCTTTTTGAAGTCCAACAGTGCTGATGGGTGGTAGAAGGTGGTGTCACCCCACCCTCTCATCCAAGGGAGGGGGACTCCCAGAGCTACTGTTCAGGAGGCCTTCACAGAAAAGTGAACAATCTCCTCATCCTTGTCCCAGGCTTTCATCAGATCCTGGCCCTCAGCCTGTCTATGCCTGGCTGTCTGTATGCCCAGTGCCACAGTTCTCCTGTTTTATCTCTGGTCAGCTTCTGGGATTCAAAACAAAAATCTTAAACTAAATGGCAGCACACGGATCCACTCCCTTCCCCCAGAGGAGAGCCTCCCAGCACTGTACCTGGTACTGTTCTGTCCCAGAAAAAAAGTAGTACTCCTGGATGAGTGCCTGAGTTTATGCTGTAACACTGCATAAGGCCACAACCAGGTTATGTGTCCTCTGCATGCATCTCTGTTCCCTGCAGTTGAATAGTTATTCAACGCTGCCTGGTGAGTCTTTTGTCCTTAGAGAGACCAAAAAACCTCTTCCAGATGCACTCCAGGAAAGGGAATGTTCTCTCCCCATGTGACCCAGGGGATTCCCACACCACAGGACCTTGCAGGAACCCTATGTGCTGTGTTCATTCCCACTCTCTCCGTCTCTCCCTGACTTCTCTCTGTGCAAAGGGCTTCCAGCTTTTCTCTCTCCCAATTCATGTCTCTGAACCTCACATCTGCCATGTTCTCTCCCTCCAGTTGTGCAGATTGTTTTCTTAATACTCAGATTCATTTCCTAGTTGTTCAAAAGATCTGATATTGATCTAGCTGTGTTCCAGGGACAAGGCAAGCCCAGGGTCCTTACTACTCTGCCTACTATTACTCTGCCACCTTAATTACTACTCTTCTCCTATTTTTTTAAATTGTAGTTGACACACAACATTATACTAGTTTCAGGTGCACAACATACTGATTCAACAATTCTGTATTTTATGATATGTTCACTACAAGTGTAGCTAACATCTGTCACCATAAAATACTATTACAGTATCATAGACTATATTCCCTATGCTGTACCTTTTATCCTCATGACTTACTCATTCCACAGGTGGAAGCCTGTACCTCATTTTGAAATATCATCAGGATCTCTCCCATTCATCTAGTTCTTCAATCAGTTAGGCACTACTAAGTGCCCACTATGTGCAGGGACACTTTTGAGTCATTGCTTAAAATTCTTAAGAAAATAAATGCCAGTCACCTAAGTGGCTCAGTCATTTAAGCATCTGCCTTTGGCTCAGGTCATGATTGCAAGGTCCTGGGGTCGAGTTCTGCATTGGGCTCCCTGCTCAGCGGGTGGTCTGCTTCTCCATCTGCCCCTCCCCCTGATCATGCTTGCTCTCTCTCTCTCTCTCTCACAAAAAATAAATAAATAAAAAAAGCTTTAAAAAAAGGAAATTTCGTCCCCCAATTTCCACATTAAATAATAAGTTATAAAACTAATAACAGCAATAAAATATCTAACAACCTATTATTAGATTATTTATTATTATTATTATTCTCCTTCCCTCCCACCTCCTCTTCATTATCAGTGTTTTTTGTAAGATTTATGTTCTAGAGACCATTTCCAGAAAAACCACCTGTTTCATTAAATACCCACAATAGACCCAATTTGCAAATGTGGAGATTGGGTCTCAGAAAGGTTTAGAAATTTGGCTAAGATACTATAGCTAGTAGAGTTGGAATCACAAACCTAGTTTTTGACTATAATATACTGTACTTCCTCCTTTCAAACAGATTTGAATGAAGGAATAAGGAAATAATTTAGTTTTGTGAGTGTTGTGTGAGTTTAACTGTGTCTTTGCCATAGATAATTGAATGGAGTAAGACATCACTTTATTAGACACATCATTTTAGACTTATCTTCTGGGGCACCTGGGTGGCACAGCGGTTAAGCGTCTGCCTTTGGCTCAGGGCGTGATCCCGGCGTTATGGGATCGAGCCCCACATCAGGCTCCTCTGCTAGGAGCCTGCTTCTTCCTCTCCTACTCCCCCTGCTTGTGTTCCCTCTCTCGCTGGCTGTCTCTATCTCTGTCGAATAAATAAATAAAATCTTTTTTAAAAAAATAGACTTATCTTCTGCCCAGATTTTTCACACTATAGTTTATTTCTAAACAGACCAGCCATATTTCAAGGAAGAACCATACAAAACCTGATTGCTGAGTAAAGTGCCTTTCAAATTTGTAAGTGTACAGCTAATAATAATTATTATTATGATAGAGAGCTTACCATATGTCAGACAGTTTAATATTCATTTAATCATCTTTAAGAACCCTATAAGGTAGGTGACATTATTATCCTTGTTTTATAAATAAGGAAACTGAGGCGTAATGTGGCTAAGTATCTCCACAAGGTCACAGAGATATTAAGTGATAAAGCAAAATTCTAGTTGGTGCAGTTTGGGTCCGGAGTCTACATGTATAACTTCTACAGGTTCCTCCCGTCTTTCTAAGGTATATGTGTACAAAATATACATCTCTTCATATGACTTTCCCTCTGTAAACTAGATTTACACATTGGGAAATACAGTTTATTTAGGATTTCTCTAGATAATATGCATTTAAAATTAAACCATTCACCATCTCTAGATTGACTCTTTTACCTCATATAGCCAATATGAACTATTACTCACCCTGACTTTGCTTTCCATGGAATAGGACAAGTGCCTAAGGAGCAGGCAACCCAGATAACATTACCTCTATTTCAAATATTAGGAAATGACAATCATGGAAGCAAAAAAAAAAAAAGGAAAGTAATTAATATATGACAGAGCTATTACTAAATCTAAGTTCTTCTGAATGCTAGTTACCATAATCTACTGCAACAAAACTCTTCTCTGAGAGTGTAATGCATCATTTATGTTAGATGTGCAAAAATGCTATTATTCCCAAAGAAGTAGTGCCTTTGGCAAGGCAGGTGCACTTTTTCTAATGTGTTCAATGAAATGAACATCTGACTGGCTCATTTCTGTTCTGCAGTCTCAGCTGTTGCATGTAAATAACAATTATGCAAACATCTAAAATAAAAAGGATGTCCTTTCCAATGGTCCTCATTTGGTAATTACCAACTCTATAAAGAGAATGTTTTAAAGACATTCATCTGTGCAGATGTCTAAGGTGGAGACCAAAAACTCTAAAGTCATTGACATTCTATTTGAAAAGCAAAGGTCTGTTAAAATCTGTTCAAGGAGGGAATCATTTTGAATGTTTCCATTGACAAACACTATAAATGAGACATTTATTCTATTGCCATTTTTTGGAAACTGGAATAAAAGTTACAGAAACTGGACACTAGTCATGAAAAAGAGGTAACACATATACATCTCAGAGTTTTTGGACTTTGGAGTAGATTTAATAGAACTTAGGCAAAGGACTAACAAACATGCACCATATTCCCAGCAGTTACCCATGTACCCATCTTACTAATCCAGTTAATTTCATGTTCCATAAAAAATAAGTTATATGTATAACAGAGATGTATTATGTAAATTAGAAGAGTGAGATTAATGTTAGAAAATCAAAGTGGATTGCCATACACCAATAGGGTAAAAACTGTGTATCACATAAATAGAAGCATTTAAAAAATATTTGCCAGAGTACCAAAAGCATAATTTGCTAACTAACTCTATAGAAGGGAAAATGTGGTTCTCCTTATGTTTCAGACTATGAACCATATCAGCCAAACAAAAAACCACCACCACCATGACCACCACCACCAACAACAAAAACAACAACAAAACCAAACATGTTTTTCTCTTTTTGGAAAATTCACTTCTATCACTAAGAATTAGAATCCTATTATAATTCATGTATAACTAGTACTACTTTAAATAGAGCCTGATTACATAAATGTAATATAAATTATTCCACCAAATTGCAAAATATAGTTAGATTCAGTGTAAATAAAAGTTAAGAGAACACTGCTCAAACCACCTTTGCTAACAGAGGTATACTCTGAAAAATGTCTTAATGCAAGTACCTACATAAGGAAAATTTATATATCTTTTTACTGGCCCTAGGAAACAGGTTACACGAAGATATCTTCTCCTTTCAGGCAATCACAGCATCCACATGAAATACTTTCATCATGTAGCATAGCATAAGAGATAAAAATTAATTTAGCTGGTGCATTTCACCATTTCTATTATCAATCCCATAATAGAAATAAATATTATTCTATTTCTTCATAACAATAAAAATATTAGCTGATTTTTTAAAAACTACGCAAGACACGCACTTTTAAGGCCTAGTTCTAAAGAAACTTTATAATCTGAAAATTCTAAATGAATATGGATGGACCACATATTCTCCACCTGCCCACAGCCTATGTAGTAGAGAAGGTCTTTCTTTTCCCTGCTGATTATTTTATAGAAGAATATGAACTAGAGACACTGATTATATTCACACAAAGATTGAAATATTATTAGAAAAACAAAGTAATGTTTATCACATATCTGTCTACTTAATTAAAAGAAACATTTATTTTACTTATTCGTCCTCCTTTTGATGAAAAAATAAATCATGGGGTTGTGAAAATGGATGTAGCCCAAGGTTCAGATATCACTGGATATTATACGTAGACCATCTGCTCCCACATCCATAATGAACTTTGCACAAATCAAATAAGATTGATGAAACATACCCATGTTAGTTTCCAGAATTCAAAGCAGGTCAGCACAGCCAAATGGAGGCAATGGATGGCACATTTATCTAAACATCTTTGCCCATTACTCAGTCCAGAGAGGAATTTTAACACATAGCCACTGAACATCTGTTCAGAATACAAAAGGTAACTCCGATATTTCATTAAGTATACTTGGCTTTAGGAATCTGAAATTAATATAGTCCTAGGAAAAGGAAATTCCTTCCACCTTGAATGTCATCATATGCTACAAAATATTTCCTGAGCTATGTAGGAATTTGTTTCAAGGGTTTTCTGACTTGCATTCTGAAGAAAGCACAAAAAGCTCCATGGACCAAGTACTCGTCCATTATGGTGAAATGTAAAAATAGTGGGAAAAATTACTTAGTTTTTACCCCTTAGTTGAGGCAGTACTGATGATTAGGACAGATTGTCAGCCGTTAGTTAGAAAGAAGAAAAAAATGTGTTTTTTTTAATGCTTTTGTTTGTTTGTTTTTTTCCATAAAGATCATTTGCATTTACATCTGGATGTGTGTTTAAATTTAACTTCTTTCATATAATGGGAAATTCACCTACTCGATTGTCCTTTAATTCAAAAAAAAATATGACAAAGTCTCATTTACTTTGATTGAATTCATAAAACGAAGAGAGTTTCATTATATATAAAAACTTAACATGAAAAAGTACAAAGGGATATATATTCTAATCACTTGAGATTTTCACATAGGTAATACAGAAATTATACCAAGAACTGCCTCCCAGAAAAGCACCTGATCCAAATGTTTTCATAGAACTTAACCAAATCATTAAGGTAGACAGTTCAAATTATTTAATTTATTTAAATATTTAAATTATTTAAATTTATTTAAATTATTTCAGAACTTAATTTGTAATTTCATTGTCCAAATTTTTTGAAGCAAATATAACATTAATACCAACATGTGACCAAAACTGCATAACAAAATAAACTATAAAGAAATTTTACTTAGGGTTTCAGTGCAAAACTCCTAAATTAAATATTAACATTAGCATCTTAGCAGAGGATATATAATGAAGAGAGCTCTAAATCAGAAAAAAAGACCAGAAAAAATATTTTTATAATTTGATAAATCATCTTGGCCAATCTGGGTAGAAACAAGTATCCTCTTACTAATGTTATCCTAATACCCCTGTGGATGGCAATCTGTTAATATTTATCAAAATTATAAGTGCACTACTTTTGTACTCAGCAATTCTACTTTGGGAAAAAAACCAATATTTACTACACATGTGAAATAATATATGAACAAGGTTGATGCATATTTATAGTAGTAACATACTGAAAACAAATGTCTACAAATATAGGACAGACTAAAAATATTCTTACATCCAAAGAACACAATATCACATATCTTTATAAAAGAACAAAAAAAAATCTATGTATTAACATGGAAAAAACTTGAATTATTCTGAAAGGTTAAAAATAAAGGTATTGAATACTGTGAAAGATATAATCTTTATCTTAAAAAGAAAAATATGTATATACATATCTGCAGACCTACGTGCATACATATGTAGGTAATTTTTGTCACTCTTTAAGAGATCGTGTTTAATGACAATGAATACCTGAGTAGGGGAAGGGGCAGAGTATGGAAAAGCATATGCAAACATATTTACTTTATACATTTTTACACTTTTTGACATTTGAAATATGCAACTGTATTAATGTTCAATAATTAGACTTTTAATTTTGAAAAATAATAACATAAGCAGTCAATGATCCTAAACACTGCTTAAAGGGCAAATGAATTGAGGTATAAGAAGCTTGAAATATTTTTATTGTCACTGATTCATTAGTGAGATTTGTCAATGCATGTATCAACTCTGAGATGTCCCGTACTACTGAAACTCATCTAAAAGAGTTTAACTCATAGTTTTCCAAATTTACCTGATCATTTGTTTCTTCTTTTTTTTTTTTTTTTTTTTAAAGATTTTATTTATTCGACAGAGATAGAGACAGCCAGCGAGAGAGGGAACACAAGCAGGGGGAGTGGGAGAGGAAGAAGCAGGCTCATAGCGGAAGAGCCTGATGTGGGGCTCGATCCCATAACGCCGGGATCACGCCCTGAGCTGAAGGCAGACGCTTAACCGCTGTGCCACCCAGGCGCCCCCATTTGTTTCTTCTTTGAATGGCACATACTAAGAAAAACAGAACCAGTGTTCTATGGAATGAATTTTTGGAAAACATGAAATTATTCAAATTATTCCATAAAACTAAAGGAAAAAATGCCCTGTGTACTTTATCAGACACTGAAAATTACTGCCTTAAATTTCCATAACCTGGTGGACACATAAAACCTGTGTTTCTAATAATGCAATTATATATAATTTCATAAAAATGACATATAAAATTATAACCATTGTGAGAAGTGGTTTGTAATAGAATAAGATAAAAGGCTTGGATATAGGTGAGCTTGAAATCACTTCATGCTGAACTAGCACCATTAGTCCTTTGAATGACCTACATTTTTAATTTGGCATGAAACCATTTCAAGCTATGGAGTGAAACTAATGAGGCTGCTGCAACTGTGCGAAGCAATAATCAACACTACTTTATTGTGGAGAGTTTATTAAGTCCATGCGTGAGGTGAACGGAGACAGCTTTTCTTTAAGAAAGGAGACATGTGTTTATACTCTTTGACTGAATAAAAATAAATATGCCAAATGTGTATGATGCCTGGAAGAAGTCCAGCATCATTAGTTATCTTCAAACAAATGTGCAGCTCTGAGAATCACTCAATGCAATGATTACAGAGACAGTTTTAGTGTTTCTTGGAATGTTTCTTCAACTATTAAGGAAACAATGGCACTGTGGGAAAACTAATGATGGTAAAAGACAAAAGCACTTACTCTAGATTTAGACTGGTCATAAATATGCACATATACAAACTAAGCTCAGATCTCCAACCAAAAGTCTTCCCAACAAAATGGTGTGTTTTTCTAAAGCAGTCATGACTAATAATAGTAAATCTAACTATTTTACCCTAATACATCTGATAGCTAAAAATGAGCTCAGGGTCATTCAAGTTCTATAATATGACAGAAGAAAAAAAGTAAACCAAAACCTGCTAAATATCATATTGACAATGTATTGTTCTTTCTTTTCTACTGCAATCAAAATCATAAACAGTTTATCAGGAAAAATTAATTAAAAAATTGGAATGAATTTCCAAATTAATACCAAATAAAATGGGTCTTCTTGACACTTCATTTGAATCTTGCTTGATATATCTTCTATACAAAGGTGATGAGATAAAGTCTGGGCAAGCAAAGTATATCAAGTGTACCTTCATTCATTCAATATCCAGTCATCCACCCATTCATTCACTGATTTCTCCAATAAATACTAAATGTGGTGTCAGCACTGAGATTGCATATATAGCTAAGCCCTAGCTCATGTCTTCAAAGAACTCACAGTCTGGTGAAGGAGAAGTGTTATTCATGCTACTAAGCATTCTTACCTTGGTAACTCTAAATGTAGTGGGGTATCTAACTCAAGCGGGGCATCAGGGAAGACTTCTTGCAGTGTTGACACTGAAGAAAATCTTGAAGGTTGGCCAGGAGTCAGGTGAAGTAAGTAAAGTAAGCAAATAAAGCCACCCCATATTCATGTGCAAGGGCACAGAAGGCAGAAATGATCAAATGTATAGACAGTAAGTACCTGCCCATCATTAAGAGCAAGGGAAGATTGGGGTGCCTGGGTGGCTCAGTCGGGTTAAGCATCTGACTCTTGATTTCTGCTCAGGTCATGATCTCAAGGTTGTGAGATGGAGCTCTGCACTGAGCATCACGTTCAGTGGGGACTCTGCTTGAGATTCTTTCTCTTCCCCTGCTCTCCCCCCTTCCCTGCTCACACCTGTTCTTTTGTTTCTCTCTAAAATAAATAAATAAATCTTAAAAAGAAAGATCAAAGGAGGATCAAGACATGAAGGTGAAAAGGGAGATAGACTTAAAAAAAGCATATCTAAATTTGAGGGTTTCAGAAATAACTGAATATATAGAGATCCTCAAAGTAAAAGAGATGGAAAGTAACAGAAATGTCCAGACAAAATGTTTAAAATAGCACTTACAGCACTTTGAGTTATATTTCATGTTTAAATTTGTATAGTTGTCTCAACCATAGAGGAATATTGCCTCCTGTTACTTCCTTTAGGTTAAATACTTAAAAAAATTAAATCATGAACAAAATGATACTGCTTGATAAAAGTCAATGCAGAATCATATATGCCAAGAAAAGACCTGGATATTCAGATTTAAAAGGGTAAGTCGCATTACATATAATAGGTTGTTTCCCTTATTTAGTTTTTCATAGGGCATAAGGTTATTTTATTAGTCATTTAATCAAGTAAAAATAATAGTCTTTGATTAAACAGAGTTAGAACATTATAATGTTCAGCTTCATGTACCTCCATGGATATAATTTTCTTGACGATATAGTACATATTTCATGGGTTTTCTAAGCTTTTCATTTACTGTTAAGATATATGTGGGGGGAGTACGGTGTCTGTGTGCATGCTTTACCATCAGGTGCTGGCATTTATACTGAATTATTATTCCTCTAATTTTAATGAATCCCACACCAGTAATATTTAAAGCATTGATATGACTCGATCACACAATTTTTGACAAGATAGCTTAGTGATGGGGCTCCTGAGTGGCTCAGTTGGTGAAGTGTCTGACTCTTTTTTTTTTTTATAATACTTTTTTATTATGTTATGTTAGTCACAATACAGTACATCCCTAGTTTTTGATGTAATGTTCCATGATTCATTACTTGCGTATAACACCCAGTGCACCATGCAATACATGCCCTCCTTAATACCATCACCGGCCTATCCCAATCCCCCACCCCCCTCCCCTCTGAAGCCCTCAGTTTGTTTCCCAGAGTCCATAGTCTCTCTTGGTTCATTCCCTCTTCTGTTTACCCCCCTTTCCTTCTTCCCTTTCTTCTCCTACCGATCCTCCTATTTCTTACGTTCCATAAATGAGTGAAACCATAAGTGTCTGACTCTTGATCTCAGCTCAGGTCATGATCTCAGGGTTGTGAGATAGAGTCCTGCCTCAGCCTCCATGCTCAGTAGGGAGTCTATTTGAGATTCTCTCTCCTCTCTCTCCTTGTGGCCCTCATTTCTGTGTGCTCTCTCTTTCTAACATAATACATAAATTAAAAAGAAAGAAAGAAAGAAAGAAAGAAAGAAAGAAAGAAAGAAAGAAAGAAAGGAAGGAAGAGAAAAGATAGCTTACTCGTGTAGTCTACAAATGCACAGAAATGTTGGGCATATCTACTTAACCCATTCTCTAAGGCCAACTATATACAAGCTGGATACCAATATTAAAGACTATTTAGAATCACTAAAATATAGAAATGTAAAATAGCAAAAACAGTAAAAAAATTCTCCAGAATCAAGTAGTCTGTAGGAAGTTAGTCAGTCACTAAACATAACATGAGGCATGCTATAACCAAATTAATAAACTACACAGCTTTAATACACAGATTTATGGGTTACTCTAAGTATCTTTAGAATGTTCACTTCCTTTTTGCCAACTATTTTCTAAGATTGCTATGACTTCCTAATGAAAAGGATAACACTGTAACTGTGGAATCTACATCCTCTATTATTTTCTCTATTTATTACAAAGCCTACCTCCCTTAAATATGATTCTAAATTTTGTTTTAGAACGATAGCAATTTTTACTGTGGAAATTCCAAAAATTTAGTGTACTTTGAGAACACTTGTTAAAACAGATCAAATTACCACCATCTGAAAGGAAATAATCTTCTTAGTATAGAGGCACAGTGGCACCAAGCAAAAATTAAAAATTAGAAATTAGAAATAAAAGTAAAATGTGATTACTGAATTATACTAAAAATAGCATCTATTGCTTACTTTAGCAAAATAGATCTTTAATTTCCCTACATTTATATGCTTCTATTTCTCTACATTTATATGCTTGTGCAGGGTCAAATGTGAGGATTTTTAATCAAGTTGTTCATCAATAGCAGTTGAAAATTTGGGATAAATGGAAATGCTCTGCTGTTTGATATGCGAGCCATTACATATATGGCTATTGGGCACCTGAAATAGAGTTAGTCTAATTTGAGATGTCCTATAAGTAAACAGTACACACTGGATTTCATAACTTAGTAAGGAAAAAAAGAAC